>NC_070628.1:13128961-13136461 GCF_947347685.1 Pleuronectes platessa | reverse complement strand
CTGGTGCCTCGCACCTACAAGGTGGAAGACCTGCAGCAGCTGGAGGACCAGATGACGGACACGGCCGTGCTCCAAATGATAGAAGAGATGAAAACAACATCTCCTCACCCGGTGGAGGTTTCTCTGCCCAGGATCAAGCTGGATGTCCAACCAGACATGACAATAGTTATGAAGAAATTAGGTTTGTCTCATCTCTCATGCTCCTCTGTTTGTCACACACAACTCAGCTCGGGCACTGCTTTACCCAGCAGCCAGACACAAAGTCCCACTTGTGAAACATGTCTGCTCCGTCTACTCTTTGAGATCCTCAGATCGGTGTCCGCTCTACTGACTTGCTCTTTCCTCTCTGCTTCATTCACCACCCTCCTTTTTTTTTTCTGACCCCCCCCCCCCCTGACCAGGTCTGTCATCCCTCTTTGAGGAGGCCAACCTGTGCGGCCTCTACTCAGAGGACAGGCTGCTTCTGGACGACGCCAGACACCGGGCCTTCCTCGCACTGACCGAAGACGGGGTGGAGGCCGGTGCCGCCACTGCCATCGGCTTCGCTCGCTCCTTCCCTTCCTTCTCCGCCATGCAGCCTTTCGTCATGCTGCTGTGGAGCGACCAGGCCAATGTGCCACTCTTCATTGGTAGAGTGACCGACCCGTGAGCAACAGAGAGGGGATGAGAGCAGGAAAGAAACTGCGTGATGAAGAAATGCTGAATAACACATTTCAAATAAAAGTAATTTCCTTAGTTTCTGTGTTTTTTTTTTGTTGCCATCTCAAACATAACATAAAACAGGGGTCTTCAACGTTTTTCAGGCCAAGGACCCCCAAACTGGGCAAGAGATGGAGCAGGGACCCCCTACTATATATATATATATGTACAGTATAAAATTGTGTTTTATATTAAACTGGGCCTAGTGCCTTGTATAAACATAGCTACCCTGTTATTGTGCAATCAATACAAAGCTTATCAAATATTACAAGGGTTAATTTATTCATGTTTGTAATTTAAACATGTGCAAGGTACAGGATGGCCATGCCACTGCCATTTATAAACATACATCTTGCATACGACACTGAGCTATTAAAGTAATTCACAGATTCAGGTTTTTATTTTAAACATGCATGTAGAAGAGACAGTGAATCCTCAAGCCATCTGTGGATGGCACACATACTCCCATATTAGTGAGATGTCGGACCCTGATAGGTAGCACACAACTTATCTAATCTTGGACGGATGGAGGTTGTCAGGTAGAGGGTCATATCAGCCTCACAATATGTTGGATGCATGTAAATGTTTATTTAAAGACATTTAACTTTGTGGGGAATTTTTTTTCTTTAAAATTAGAAAAAAATAAAATAATTAAAAATTAACAAAATTGTCTAATCAACCAAAGATTTCGCGACCCCCCTGCAGTACCTCCGCGGACCCCCTAGGGGTCGCGGACCCCCTGTTGAAGACCCCTGACATAAAACATTCTTACATTTGACTCAACTGTCACTTACATGAGGCTTATAAAACATATACACAGAATAGTGTTTTAAGGTGATGATGAATAAGCACATACACACACTTTTGTTGTCTGTCTGATGTCTTTGAAGAGCCGAGCACAGTATGGATGCGTTGTTTCTCAAAAGGAAGACAGACGAGCACTGAAACAACTTCAATTTATTTTGCGAAGTAGTTACACAAACCCACCACACGATGGCAGTCATACTGTGTGATTGACATTGAGGGTAAATACACAGGGACTGCAGTAGTAAATTCCCACCAAACTTGCACCTCAGCCCTCCTGCATCTTCACCACTGATATCAATTTAAGGAAGACAAGTGTCAAAATCTGTGACAGTAAAGGTTTTGTTTGTTTTGTTCCTTCTTCTTCTTCTTCTTCTTCTTCTTCTTCTTCTTCTTCTTCTACTTCTTCTTCTTCTTCTTCTTCTTCTTCTTCTTCTTCTTCTTCTTCTTCTTCTTCTTCTTTTCTTTTTTAAAGCAACAGCTTGCTTGATCAAAGCACAGCAACTGAGCAAAAAATACCCTGAATCATCGTAGTCACAAACAAGTAACACACTAAGACGTTTAGAGACCGAATAGACGGCGAGGACTGTAAACACATCGGCATTCAGAATGATCAGCGGAGGGTTGCACTCGATTACACAAGCTGATGGGGTTTGCTAAACATGCAGCTGTATCGCAGCTAAAATGGTTACATAAGCTAAGCAGGGTCAATAGACAGGAGTCAGAACAACTTGGTGACTGTAAACAAAAGCAACAGATCCAGAGACAGGAGTAGGCGGCCGTCCAGCCCCAAAATGTCAACTCTATTAGATCACTCTCACCTCGCATGACCCAGAAGTGCACCGTCGTCGATGCCTGTGTAACATTATAATGTTATCGATTTGGTTTGATTATCTCACTGCTGACATGCTGGGTGTTTTGATGTGCATAGAGAAAGTACAGAATAATCCCCCATCCCATCACGGCCCAACCCGCTACTTAAAGTCTTTTAAGGTGCAACTGAAAATGTGTCGAAGCTCATTATAACACATAGTTTAGTTCCAAGCTCTTATGATAATGCCCAAGCCCTTTTTCTTCTACATCCAATCCATTGAAGGATCCATTTTTATTTTTTTTTGCAGTCAACAATGAGACATTCACAAGGTTGTCGGAGGACAGCAAGAATACGAGCAGCCCGATCGATTCGACAGTTAGAAAAACTCCCGGAGGCCACTGACTGACTGTGGGTCTGCTTTTGTGAACCACTGTACGGCCACAGCCTCAGTGATGGAGGAACCGTGGGGGGGGGGGGGGGGTCGCACTTCATATCCTGACAATTCAACAATATGCACATAACATTCATGTAGGTTGATAAGTGTGCAATCGAGCTCAGATCTAAATACTGTGGATCCTTATCTGTGATGATCCACGGTCCCCTGCTGCAAAGCGTGTTTCCATTCAGGTTATAATCTCTCTTTGATCTCTTCAGGCGGAATTAACAGGGGGCTTCATTTTTAAAAGTCTGCATTTCTACTGACTGCACGCTGCAATCCTGTTTCACAGACATGGTCCCAGTGGTCCTACCTGGCATCCAAATAATGTTATATATGCCACTTTAAACCTGATGCCTAACAGTTCATAAAACACAATAAGTGAACGGGATGAATGGGACACTGGATAACGCAACAGTCCTCTTAACAACAGGCTCTTGAGGTGAATGGTGAAGGTGAATGTGGTGGGGGTCTTATTCTTTCAGATCAGATTACAGTACCAATCAAATGCCGAAGGAAATATTCAAAGTAGAACATCACCCAGTAGAGTGCATACCTCCGCCAAGGACCAACAGTCCCCTTGAATTCAATTGGACTGCACCAGGTTTCACACACTCACAGATATCAGTCCCCGAAATGTGCCTGATTTCTTTCATCAACTCATTCAGTTGGGAAAGTGTAACAAGGGTTGAACAACGGCCAAATAATAAAGACAGTGAAACAAGTTATTCTGGATACGCCCCCTGATCCATACCACACCCTGCCAGGAGGGCTGGGGAGTAGCGGTGAGTTGTTTTTGTGTAACCATGCTAACAAACAAACAAACAAACAAACAAATGGTGAAAACAGCATCTGCTTGGCGGAGGGAATAAATATGCACTGAGCAGCCACAACATAAAAATGACTCACAAGTGGAGTAAAGGACATTCATTGAATTGATTTTTTTAAAATGGCACCTGTCACAGGGCGGGATGTAACGCTGACGTGTCGGAAGCTGTAAAAGTGTAAGGGTCAGGGGAACATTGACAAAGGCCAGGCTGTGACGGGTGGATGTTCATTGGTCAGAACCCACCAAGGAAGCGCTCAACATCCTATAGCGTGATACCAATTGCCATAATTATAGGTGTCTTAATGTTGTGGCTAATCAGTGGGTTCACTGGTAGGATATCGCCCTGCAGGAGGAAAAGTGTTCCATCAGTCTGTGACTCCGCTGGAGCAGAAATCGAGTTATTGAGTTTATCTCGCTTGGATCCTGAAGGTAAAAAAACAACAACAGCTCCCTCAGCCTGTCATCAGAGAAGCAAAAAAAAACAAAAAAAGAAGGAGAACAGAAGTTAAGCATCAAAACATGTCCCATTCTTCAAGTTGCTCTTTGACCGTCTGGCAATGGGAGAGACAGAGATGGTTTTGGCACACACGGATGATTGACAGCTTGTCAGTGTCCTCCAGCCAGGAACACTCACGCCACTGAGACCTGTGGCGGCGGCGGCGGCGGCGGAGGATTTCTCGCTTGTATGTTTTTCTTGTCCTTTGTTATTATTTCTTCTCGCCTCTGTGCTTCTGAAGTTGGATGGAGACATTTTGAATGCGGCACGATGATACGGACAGACACAGACTCCAAAGACGGTTAATGTAGGCACTCGTATTCCCAAATAGCCCTCGCACACACACACACACACACACACACACACACACACACGCTGACACATCAATGTGCGACATGAAGATGAACAGAGAGCCACTGTCACTTTAACTCGATGAAAGACAGAAGAACACTGAAACATTAAAGGTACAAATCCACCAAATGGATCATTTTGTGCTTTATAATATGGTGTCGTCGTTGTTTTGCATCAGATCAACAACCACTGAAATAGACTTCTCAGGACAGAATTCCCCTTTTTTTCATGACGTCCCCGCTCTCCTCACTAAACACCACGTTATGAGTCACTGGGGTGCACGTGCTGCCGGCCCTCTTTCACTGAATGGATTTCGAGTACATTCGGTTCTCGTCATCTCTTCCTCTGGTGTGAATCTGAACGACAGAGTATGAGCGACTTCCACATTACAGTGAGGTCTAAAGCACAATTTGTGTGAGTATTTTTTTTTTTTTTTTAACGTCAACACTTTAATGAGGACATTGTCACAATTTGGTTCACCTTCAAAAAAAAAAAAATAATGTATTCAGATTGTTACCATCACTGATATTAGTATGAATATCACATACTAATACTCGGTGCTTGAAGCATTGGCGTTCAACGACAGATTTCATCTTCAACATTGTTATTATTATCAATATTATTATTGCATGTTTTATCCTTTGCTCTTATTACTGCTTGACTTGGTCTCTGTTTCCAACTGTTTCTCAGTGGGAAAAGTGTGTGTAGGTGTGTGTAGGTGTGTGTCTGTGTGTGCACATGTCTACGTGTGTGTTTGCATGGACGTCTTTTGTTATCTAGTCCGGTTTGTCACTGGGCGGGGCTCCTTGCTGTGTGAGCGTATGCCAGTACTCCACTTTCTTCCCTTTGTTTTTGAGACACTCAAACCAGTGTTTGAGTCTCTCTCCGCTCGCGTTGATGCCCAGCTCCACTCCACCTGAAACCGGGGAGAGAAAACAGAGGAGTGTCAGGAGGTGAGGGGTGGATGACATTAGGAGGAGAGGATGAGAAGGACAGGAGATGAAAGAGAGAGGTACGTGAAGCACTCAGGTCTTTCTCTCAAGCCAAGTCAAAAACAGCAATTGAATAAAAGTGTCAATTACATTTTTTTCGTGTGATTAATATATCATTATAAATTACATAATTAAACTAAGACCCCTTTAACATAGGTATAAACAAGAATCAAATGTTTAAGCATGCAGCCCCCATCTTCAGATTCTCTGTAATCCTTCTATGCATTTCTCTTTAGTTCTCTCCCCTGGGGAATGATCTCTGACCTGTTAATGGATGAGTATAGAACATGGGTTTTTGTCGTCTTTAAGCACGAGGCACAGTTTTATGAATACACCATTTCATTTACATTGTATGCTGAGACACATGCAGCCATGCACCTCTCAGACATGGGATTTGGGACGTTGTTTTGCCTTGGGTCGCAACCTCCCTATATAATGTGGGCTCAACTCCTGCAAAGCAGGCTTCACTATTGGCGTGTGAATGTCTCCGGATCTCTAGAATGAATCCGTCCTGACCTGTAAAGACTTCTGTGTAATAAACTTTAACTGTACAAGCAGGTTCTGGGTCTGCGGAGAATTCTTCCTTCAGCATCAATTTCACCATCATCGACCTCTCGGCTGCCCAAAATATACGATATTTATATTTTTTATAAATTTATTTAATTGTTATACATTATTATCATTGCTATTATTTATTAATTATATATTTTAATTGGTCATTCTAACAATAGAAAGAAAGAAAAGTGTAAACAAAATACAATGGAGCAGTTTTTCAATCTACATACCAAATTGTAATTGAAATGATATAAAGCTTAGTGAGATAATAGTCTGGAGAATAAATTTAACATAAATTACATGTAGCATCTTATTGCTGTAGCTGTTGAATGTGAAGCTAGTTTGAACTTCTTTATTAATAGTTAGTAAAAGTAGTAACCAGCCTACAGCAGATGTTGGTCTACTGGGAGTCAGAGGGTGAAACTGGAAGGATGTGAGATGATCAGTGGGGTAGAAAAGTAGAAAAAGCTCAATTCTGTTGTGCATATTTTTGGTCTTTTTCAACTCATCACAAACTGTGTCTCTTCGAGCAGGTAGCATTCAGCACAGTACAGTGGCTCTTTGGATGTTTTTTGCAACACAGGCGTCTAAAAGACTGCGTATCAGAAGTGCTTGTGGTTTATGATGCGGGAAGGCTCTTCTCTTTTAGATGTTTCACAAAACAAAACAGTTTGGTCGTGCTGTTTTCAGCCATTTTGCTCCCGGTCGCTGGAAAAGCCTCCAGAGGATCCGTGAGGAGCTGAACCTGTTTCAATTTATAGAGTTTTATTATTTTATGGTTCAGTATTAATATTTATTTTTCTATTTTGTTTTAGTAACATTTTAGTCTTGATTATACACATTTAGACTTTTAATGTTGTCTCTTCTATTATTGATTGCTATGACTCAAAGTATTAGTGTCTGAACATTCTGTCACCTTTGAATTGCAATTGATTTGTCTGAAAGATGCTCTATTAATAAAGGTTGACTGATTGATTGATGCAATGTAACAACGACCCTCAAATAAACACTGCAAGTATAGAGCCTGCATAAATGTACTGAGTAACTCTCCACAACTGGAGGCAAATCACTGGATATACAGACCCTTTATTTTCTGGTTACCGTCAAATATCCAATAATGTGTAAATAAGCTTAGGCAATTAGGTGCATCAACTTTCATAACAATAAATACAATTATCATTTAATAGGCAGACAGAAATGTCAATGTCAAGACAAATTCCTCCAGGCAAAGAAATATAAATAGACGAGAAGCTGGAAAACTACTGGAAACGGAGATTTAAATAACTAAAGACCTGTTTGAAAGAGCACGGCCAGTGAATATGACGGGTGGGAGGAATAAATATACAGAGAGGCAGGAAATGACAGAGGTGAAAGTGAGCTGAGGTGACGGAGGCGTTGGTGGAGAGGCAGACTGGAAGACACAGAGACGCAGGCAGTTGCTGCTCCGAGGTTTATTACCAAACCAATCCCCGGCTGTGATTGTGCAGCTAATGGAGCGTGAAGTTTTAAACACGATACTTTGGC
>NC_070628.1:12066554-12219624 GCF_947347685.1 Pleuronectes platessa | reverse complement strand
TGTCCTCAGTGTCTCCTTGAGCTCTGAATGAGGTGTGATCACTCTGTCTATTCACGTTACAGCCCTCTCTCCTTTGAGAAGAGGAATAGAAGGAAATGGACGTAATGTGTGGTGCTGTGTTATTTTTGTGTTTTCTTGCTTTTCAATTAGTTTCCACTTCTCTCCATCACAGGTGTCTTAGCTACTGAATAGGGGTATGCTTTATGTCTTAGTTGTCTCATCATATAGCTGTTATTTCTATGGCCCTCCACAAAGTTGTCGTATGTAGATTGACAATAGAGTTGCACGAATGCATGAGTTCAACGTGGTCACAAAGCATCTATGATCCAATTGGCCGAGGTTGTTCGGTTCACACTTCATCCTGTGCTTGCAGGTGGTGTATAGCTGGTTTCTATAATGACACACGTTACATTACATGTCATTTTATTCAAAGCGATAGTACAATTAGTGCATTCAACAAATATGGGGGGTTATTTAGGGTTTCAGTATTTTGCCCAAGGACACTTCGGCATCGAACAGCCAACCTTCTGGTCGGAAGATGAACACTATAGTAGTACATTTTATGCCAGATGTAAATTGGGTGTGTGTCTAGTGACCTGAGCCTGGTACAGTGACGGTAGCTCACACATGAACCCAGAGTCAGATATGGAAGGGTCCTGTTTAAAGAGCACAATCCAATGCAGTTTGACTCTAGCCTTGTAGCTTACGTCTTAAGATAAAATAAACAGACTGTGCTTTCTGTCTGTGCTCAGGCTTCTTGTAAATTGAACAATCGTTTGAAAGAGACTTGCCAAAAGGTCCATACTTAAGTTGTTGTGTGGCTTTTGATCAAATCACACGGGCAGACAAAGTTTACCCACAGCTGAAATTGTATTCTTTCAAAACTTTGTAAGGTAAGATGAAACGTTAAATCTTGATCCGCATGGAAACTACAGCTATCACTCTTTCTGGAGCTTTCAACAATATCATCAGCAGCGAGGACAACACTTTTGTGTTGTGTAGTTTGTAAACTGTATTTTGGTTTTTGGTCAGGCTCAGGGTCTGCCAAATGTTCCTCAGTGATTTTTGCTTTAATAGAGTTTCCAATTGTAGGAAATGTTTCGACACTTCACTCACTTGCCAAGAATTAGATGAACTCAAATCAGGGGATGAGTGATGCTCTCCTGGAATTTACAGCAGTTATAATAGTGTAATGTAGGGGAGCTAGTGGGTAGTTGTTTGAAACCTAGTGACCCTGCTGGTTTCCAATATTCCAGTCTTTGCTACGTCTTTTTAGTAACTGCACAATGTATTCATATACTCATACAATGTGCCCTTAGATGTATTTTTTATCAATAACTAGGCCACTTTAACAATTGCGTAACATGTTTTTTAATAACAAAGAGATATTGTGCCATATGTTTTCTTCAGACTAATGTTCCTAAGCTGTGTGCTCTGTTAGATGCATTTTATTGAGTCGGAAGTTTGTGCATCTCAGCGAGGTTATGGCGAAGTGAGTCATCGCCGATGTGAAATAATGTTACGTTAAGCTGTGATAAAAGTTGATGATATCTGAAGCTCACAGCATATGACCGGTACACAGTCAACCGATGCAGCTCATTATTTTTAATTATCGCCGCTTTGTCTCGTCAGTTTGCTCCAGTTTTACAGATTCCACCGCCGACGTGTCAAACTTGAAAACGACCAGTTTCATTTTCACTGTCGATAAACCAACAACAGGGAAGAAAACGGCCCCATTAACCAAATATTTACAAACCAAGCACTGCAGCTGAAGCCATCCGGTTCCCATTCAATCTGCAGATAACATCAGGGATCCCACATGTCTTGGGTTTTGTTCAATGTTTCAGATTTGAGGTAGTTTAAGATGTAATGTTTAATAAAGTTTAGTGATATGAAGCTGCAGCTATAAAATGATATATATTTGTATGCCTGCGACATTTCGTGGTGCATTCAAGTGCTTTGGTTTGAGTGGAAAACATCACAATGAGTGCAGCACATATATAAAGAGAGTATTTCAGCTGAACTTAGGAGGGATTTACACTAAATAATGTTCCAGAAGAAAATCAAACATATTGATTTTATTAAACCATGACCCACCACGCTATCGTCAGGAAAAACTTGTTGTTGTTTCTTACACAACAACGTGCGATCTCTCCTGCGCATTAGTGAAAGTGAAACGGGATTGTTTTGCTTCGTCCGAGGTCCAAACACCAGTGAGAGCTTTCTTCTTATATTTAGCATTTCACCAGATGGTACCTTAATGACCCGAAGCTACCACTGTTGGAATGATACAGTGCAGGAGATGTGGTGGCACGGAGTAAAACACCCTTTGCAAATTTGAACAAGGTCATAATAAAGTGGCCAGCAGTCGCCCAAAATGGCTGGAGAAATAGCTTGATTTATGTGTGTCTGTAATTGAAAGAGGGAAGAAGAGAGTCATCTGCTCAGCCTGAGCCTCGGTCAGTCACAGGGAGAATTCTGTCACATGCGGAGGGATGTGGAAGAGTTATTCTTCCCATCACTGCCTATTAACGTCCCCACAACTATTAACTATATTAACACTGGCGTTCAAAGAGAGTGGACATGTGAAGAGCTAATCTGCTGGAGTCCATATTTACCCATCAGGAGGATATGCTTTTGCAGAGGTTAAAGACTGGATGAGAAGTGTTTGACCAATGAAATTAATTTTTGAAAAAGATTCTCTGCAGCGTGATACTCTATATGGGATTTGCAGCTGTAACGGTAACGTGCAGGAAATTGTTGGGATAAATCAAGCTATTACATGTAAGCCCTTGTTTTAATGGTTTATCAAACAGTTCTACTGTTACTGCAGAAAATAATACGATGAAAACAATGTCAGTGCATTGAGCGGATGGCCGTTGAAAAGGACAAAACACTAGCTGTACGTTTTTTCTGGTGTTTCTATTCATTTCAACATTATTTTCACTGCATGAAAAGTGCAATTCGATAAAAATCTTCTGTTCTTTTTGTCAGGATGTAGGGAAGATGTAATATATGCAGTTTTTTGGAAGTAGGGAATAATTGAAATGACAGGAAGTGGGTAAAACAAGCAATTAACAACAAAATCTGACTTTTTTTCTCAATACTTCATCATCTAAATAAATAAGTGGGAAACAAGTAAAAGTGCAACACTTGAAGAAAATCGACTTTAGTAGCAGACATGTGCCGGATCCAACAACCTGTCAGCATCCTCCATCACCACCTTCCTGCTGCTGTGCTGCCTCTGAAGTCAGCCTGACACTCACTACCCAGACTAGTGTCAGGTTTCATAAAGGTAACCGGCACTCATCTGTGAGTTCATGGTATAAATATATTTACTGATAAAATATTGTGTGTAAAACCTTTATTCCTGTAGTAAAACATACAAAAGTCTATTTTCACTGGTGTGGTGTCAGTGTCTTAGCAGGTTCAGGTTCTAACTGGTTGTTCCTCTGCTTTTTAAGCTGTATCTAAATATAGCTACTATTTGTTTTAAGTGGGACCTCCACCTCCAGGCAGTTATGAAAAGGAATTAGTGATAAATACTTGATTTTAGTGTATTTAAAGTACTTGATCTCTACGGTATTTAAATGTTTTTTGTAATTATACTTCATTGAAATTTAGGGCCAAGTATCGATTTTATTCCAGCCCATGTATTTAAATGCTCACCTTGCAGATGCAGGTTAGTCACCCTGGCAGTATTTAAAGTCACAATAAAGTCAGTCTGACCTTTACTAGCTGCAACATTAACGTGATGCTCAGGTTGGAAGGCTCCTCCAGAAGGATGCTGCTTCAAGCCCTGGAGACGTCAGGACCGACTCCTCCATCTGTCTCCCTTGTCCTCGGCAGTCTGAATCTGACCCAACATCTTTGGCAGAGATGGACTCATTGAATTAGAGCCAGAGCAAAGAACGTGCAGTAGCCCAAAGGGTTTTGCACCTAAATAAAAAGGCAAACCAGTGCGACCAAAGTAAAAGATGGCTCCACGGAGCCATGGAGTGTAAAACCATTTGTTTTTCAACACACATTCAGTCCGAGCTTGTTCCATTCATATAAGTGTTCCTGTTAAACGCTCCTCTCCTGGTGCTTTTGGCTGCCTTGTCTGGGTCACTCTGGCTTTTTTCCCTTTATAGATCAGCTGAGTGCTTGGATTTATGTTGTTTAAATGTCAATAACATTTAATTAAATACCCATCTCTAACAGAAAGGCCTGCTTTCCAAAGCCAAGCTGGGACCGACCTGATTTGAAGGTTGGATGGTGCATGTAGACCCATTCAGACTGACCACCAACACAGCTTTAAACTGTGGTCGTCTGAACGGGAGATAATCACCTATTACTCCATTAACCTCATTGCTTGTTTGAGCAGACTGCACACATTTGAGTTTTTCCCCTTCCCAGGGATGCAGGGGCAGTGATATCCTGAGGCTTTTATACATCATCACATAAATATAGACCTTTTTCTGACTGATTTCATTGCCGTCCACATTAAGCTGAACCTCGCCATGGCTGGAATCTAGTCCTGAGTAGGATTTCCCAGCATGCTTCTGTCATGTTAGCCAGTGCCTAATTCTGTCTAATTGAGTAATGACAACAAGTCCACATTGTGACACTTCAAAAGCAAGGTCAGTCCAAAGCGTTGCCAGCTTCACACAGAGAAACTGAGTCAAGCCCATGCGTACCACAGAGCGCACAATGGGGGGGAACTCCAAATCAATAAATCTAACTGCAGGTATCAAACACACACATGTACAGAACACACACGCACACACACACACACACACACACACATCTTTGCACACCCCCCCCCCCCCCGAGCCAGTTTCTTTAAGGGAGCTGCAGCGGCTCCACAGTTGGTGTTACTGTACAGAGTGTCTGAATTGATTCATGGGCTTTTTTTTGTCTGGTGTTTACATCGGCTCCTGTTTTTTGCCGATATTCTCTCTGTACATTCAATTTATCTTAGTTATTCAAAGACACTGAAGTTCACCTTAAAGAGAAAACTGTTCAGCTTTAAAGTGTAATGTCTGCCTCACTGTGCTGCTCCTGTATGGACCAGATGCACTAAACTATACTTTAAAACTTTTTGGTCCTTCCAACAAGATTCGTGCATACAAATTATTACAAGCATTTTTCTTTATATCTCAAGTGAAACTGATTTTACACACATAGTCAAATAAAATCGAGAATTGTTTTGCAAATATTGAAACAGCCTGAATATGACATTATCATGAACACAGTAAAACTATGATTTTGATCAGCTGCTATATCATGAACCATCCAGACCCCTCGGGTTGACAGGGACGACCTCTCTTTCTCAAACATAAAGAGAAGCAGCGTTTAGTTTTCATCGTCCACATTTCCTGAACAAGCTCCCAGAGAACTGCAGGTCCGCTGCCACTCGTACTTGTTTGACATCAATGCGGAAATCGTTCCTGTTTGCCCGTTTGTCTTTTACGAAATCTAAACTTAACTAATTTATAAAACTGTTACTACTACTCCTTTATTTATTGTTTAATTTATCTATTATTTTATTCTCTAATTAATTATATTTTAATATCTTTCCAATTTTTTTTTGTATTTTCTTTAGTTGCTTCTACTAATCGGCCCGATCCCTTTTATATTTGATCTAAAGCCCTTTGAATTAACATGTTGTGTTTTTCAAATCAACGTTGACTTCAAGTGAAGATAACACAGACATTACATCTTCAAGTTTTACGAACAGTATTTTCTTACACGAGTCATTTCCATGTTCTTTTCTTTATTTTGTCATATCACACTGAGCTCATTTTAGAAGCCATGTGTATGAAGTATATGTGATATGCTCACATTCTGTCACATGATTTTAAACGTTCAGATTTATGTGGGCAAAAAGGCATATGCATTGTTTTTTGTGTGTATTTGAATGTAGTATAATCCAGGCCCAGGTTTGTGGAAGATGTAAAATGTCTAAATAAATGAAAGAATGGCATCGTCAAAATGACTTGATCTTTAATAATTCATTGAACTGTTTGTTATTACTTCGTTTCTAAGCATTTCAATTAATTCCATAAAAATAAAATGAATTCCATACAAGTTCTTCTCCTTCAGGTCAGTTGTATCAGGAAGGAAAATCCAGCTGGTGTGCATTTCTTCATTAAAGTGAGGGAGGAGGAGGAGGGGGGGGGGGGGGGGGGGGGGGGTAATGTACCACACTCTATATGTTAACTCCGGCCCTTCTCCTGTGTCTTTGCTCAGCTGGTGAAGGGAAACACGTTGCCTTTATACAATCTTCTGTTCAGATTATCCACAGGAGGAAATGTAGACAATAGTAATATCTCTCTGTTTGTCCATTGATGGTCTCTGTGGTGCAGATTTAGGGCGGTAATTTCCTTCAAACCTTGTTCATGCCTTTATAATTCCATCCCGGCTGCACCTAATAGCCGGGTGAGGTGTTGTGAGTACTTAGAGTCGGGGCACCAAGGTGCTCGCATAACCATTAAAATGTTCGACTGCCCATTAAATGCAACTGTAGCTTTTTGTAAGTATCCCCATCCATCACTGTTATGAGCGGTATATTCTTAGTGCACGGCCCTACAGAGACTGGTGATGTTAGGTTTAGGCTGAACATAGAAATATGTTCTTCTTAATAGCATGTTTGTGCAATAAGGAAGGAAACGAAACAGGAGTGAATGAGAAGTCATTGGTCTTCAATTTAGGGAAACACTGAAAAATCATGAATAATGAGGCAACTGTTTAAATATTGATCTCGACAAATCCCCACACCACACATTTTGTCAAGACTTTTCCCTTTTACACCTTTAAACTTGCACACTGCTGGAGGAGGGTTTGCTGAGTGTGCAGAATCCACTGTATGTGCCAATGTGATGATTAAAATACAGACGTACTGATTTGATAAGGAAACAGATCAGGCAGAGATGCTGCAGTGGAAAAATGAATGTTGCCTTCCAAAGGTCTGATGGGAATGTAAGTTTTTCTAAAGATGATTTATTATTTGTCACGTGGACATTTCCTTATCAAATCCTCTATTATTGAAGTAAATCACCTCAAAGGCAGTGAGATATTCAGAGATGGTCTCATCTGAGTCTGAGCCAGAGACGACGACAGCAGCACCACGATATCTCACTTTGGCCTAATATGGCTCAGGTATTAATCTGCAAAATGAGACAATGCTTCAAATGTAGATTGCACTGCCACTAGAAATTGATGGGAAATGTTTGGATTGTAGCTGAAATATGTGCTGGTGCAACTACTTTAAAATAATTATATGGAAACCAGTGCAAATTATTATTTTTATTATTTTGCAAAAATATTTTACTGCAGAGCCATTCTACTACTTGCTGTAAATGCGTGTGTGATGGGGTCATGATACAGAAGTGGAAGTGGGATGGAAAATGTAGGGATATAGAACTGTGACAAACATTTCCTTGTGCTTTAATCTAATCCTCTTTTATTTGTTTTCACACACCTTCAAAATGCATGAGGGCTGAAGAAGATGCAAAATTAAACACTTTCGAAATCAGGTTGACAATCCTTTGTGAAAATGTGCTCGACAAACACTGGGTTTAAAAGTTTATGACAACTTTATTTACAAATAGTAAGTTGACAAGTAGCATTCAATAGTTAAGTCCATGCCCTTATTACCTTTGCTAAGGAGCTTCTGTTTTCTTAGGAAACTTAGTGGATGAATCAGAGATTAACCCATAAAAGGTTTGTCCAGATTTGGATCAGGGGCGGATACAGATTTTTGTATTATTATTTACGTTGTGAGAATTTTTTAACATTTTCCTAGTTTTCTCCTTGAAAAATTGATAGTCCTTGGGGAAAATGCATATTTATAGATCTGATATCTAAGCGTGTGTGAAATGTTGTGCAGCTGGACTGAATTCAATGGGACTGGTGGGCCTTGGCAGAGGCGCTGCTCTGAGTGCCACTCTAGTTCGATAAATACTTTTTAGCAACAACTCAACAGCACATTCATAATCATTGTAGACATGCAAAAACTGCATTTTGACAAATACGACAATTGGCCTTGTCATCATTGGAACGTTGCTCGTGTCTGAGGGACAACTGTGTGAAATTGAGCCAGCCTGCAAAACCCCAGGAGCCTGAAGCAAATCAAATGTGACGTAGGCACTGTTATTATTTACTCATCCTTCTGTGGAGTCAGACATTTCTTCAGCATTTATGCTTATCTTACCCACGACCTTGTGGATCAGGTCTCACCCACATGTTACATTTTCTTGTGCTTTGGTGTCATTCCTTCCTTTCTTTGTTGCATAATGCATTACTTCATTTTCTCCTGTAAATGATTATTGATCAGTTGCATCTTGGTCTGCTTTTCCCCTTGGTCTTTAAACTCCTCTGCGACGAGCTCGTGATTCCGGGCTTTGAATATACAGATGAGGGACAAATTAGAGGAAAAACAAGAAACAGTTAAAAATCAGTGGAACAATGGCAGAGAGAGAGAGGGATCGTTTATCAAGTCAATTGCCACTCACTCCGCAACATTTCAATTATGGAAACCGTACATCAAGGAAACCTGAATGATCATTAGTCAAAATTGTGGATAATCAATAAAATCATGGTTCCTCAATGGAGTACGTAATGAGTTAAACCCTATGATCAATCCAAAAAACAACACTTAAGCTTTGGAGTCCCTGCAAAGATTAAATAAAAACACTTTTTTTATATATTAATTATGCTACTATCATGCTACTATTGCATTTTTCTAGAACATAAAAACTGTAATTTGACAAAATGTTCCCATTGGGATCAGTGATGGTTTCCTGACTCAGATTTCAATAACATACAGCACGCGTTGGCAATGAAATGCTTTTTTCACTGGCTGCCTTCTAGCCAATGCTCAAAAACATTGCATAAGCACAAAAACAAAAATAAAAAATAGAACATACAAACAAAAATAAAAATAAATATAAATACGAAAAGTATATTTCTACTGAGTAAACTGAAAAATCCTGAAAAGAGAAGATACAGTAATGCTTAAATATCAAAGCCCCACATTGCACATAGTCAATGATAATCAAAAATTGAATTAGATATGAGACAGATAGATGATTAGCATTCAATTAGAAGTGTTAGTATGACTCAAAGTCGAAAGCAACCATTGCTGGAGTCATTGTATTTTCAGGTTGTCTGGCCATTTAGCCACTCAAGAAGGCAGTGGGCGACTGCACATCAGGAAAAATTACAGTTTTATTATCCCCACATTATGAGTGCCATTATGAAAATGTAGCCAACTTTGCGTGTAATCATCTCAAAAATTCTGCAGTAAAATCTTCTGAAACTTTCAAAGTAAAAGCCCTTGAAACATCATATTCACACTATTTGGGTCGTCTCAACAGAGGGGGGATTCTTGTGGCACTTGACAAAGATGACATCATTGAAGAGATGGCAGAGGGCAGTGAATTACTGCGCCGCCTTCTGCTTTACTAGTGTGGTAAAAGTTACATTAACAATAAGGGTCAGCCAACAAAACGGAGGTATGGCCTGGAATGGAGTCAAATTCCCATCCTCAGTAATCGTCCCAGTCCGCCCCCACAAGAAGGGGAATGCTAATTAAGATTAAGAAATCTCACAAGTGTGTGATGGGATAGAATGATGATGGAATTTTGTATATCCAAAAGGTCGAAGGTCAAGTTCACTGAGAGATCATGATGAACTGCAAAACACTTTTCTGGCCACTGTTTAATGACACAACTGAGAGAAACAGAAGAGGCCGAGATTCTCTCTGCCGTGAGGAAACTTGACTGCTCAAAGGAAACATGACTGAGGTTGTGAATTAGAGGAATTTTGCAAATTTTTCAATCCAAGCATTACATTATTTATTTATTTATTTATTTGATATTTTAAAAACAGTAGCTGCAGTATTAAGTTCTAGCATAACATGTTTTATCTGATGAACAACTGCACACCAATAGACATTTAAGTAGAAAAGTCGATGTGGCAGTGGAGCTCTAACTTGTTTTATGATGTTTAATTTAACTTAATGTCTGAAGACAGCTGGATACTTTTCATATCTAGTGTCAACTTAATCTTCACGTACAGAATATTCGATGACATACAAATAAATAGTTAAAGAATGTAGATGCTTATTTTCTATTTTGACTTTTATCTTAAATTTACAGACTCATCTGCAAACTCTGATCTTGTAATTTTAGTGTAACATAATGGCTTTCTATAAAAACATAACAGCTGATTTGTTTAGGCTCCATTTTCCATCGGATCCCTCCCAATCGTGTTACTACAGCCGGCTGTAGAGAGCTGAGTAAAAATAGGTTTAGCACAATGAGAGCCCCCTCCCCCCACATACCATTTTATTTGGATGCTATTGTTCCTGTTCCCTGAAGTGAAAGTAATAGCTCTTCATTTGAACGACAGGCACTAGGTTGAAATTAAGCTTTTAAGTTTGAAAGCTAAAAGTAAAAACATGACATCTAAAGTGAGGCAACCCCAGATGTGTCCCTTCAGCGGCTGTGTGAATATAAACTATACTCCCCCCCCCCCCCCCACCCCCCCCCCCCGTCTTGGTCCATATTCACTTCACAGCTGAATAGAGGGGCCACTGCTCGGGTAACTCTAGTTATAATAATTATAATAATGATAGCTTGCATTCATATTGCGCCGTTTAAGAGACCCCAGGACGTTTTACATACAGTATGTCCATGAGGAAAGAACCAAACAGAAAAGAATAAGATAAAGGGTCGTTATGATGGGCACTGCGTCACAGAATGTTCTGTCTCCAAAGGTTCACAGTTTGGTGCTGTGTATGGAGAGCAAACCTGTGTTCCAGGGCCGCAGCCTTCTGAGCGCAGTGAACGGGTGGAGGAGATCGTTACATACAGTGGGGCTAGGGAGTGGATGGTGAGAGGGAGGAGTTTGTATAGTATATCTCTTTCTAACTGGATTTCATCAATATTCAAAGCACCGTCAGTGCACTTTGTTCCCTGTTTACCTCGAGCCCCTGTGAGTCTCAAAGTAAATTGTACACAATGAAATGGACAGTAACATGCTCAGAAATGTGCCATGGTCGGAGAGCAGCCTTTTCATGTGATAACAGGCTCCGGATGGTGGTTGGGTTTCCACAAGCGTCCGGCCAAGTGTTTGTGACAGGAGGAGGAATTTAAGGCAGCCGGTCGAGCACACCAGCACTAACCACTTCAGAATGGAGCCTTTCATCTCGCCAGCAGTCACTGAGACGCATCATTCAAGGCTCAAAGGCACAGAGGTTCTGGTGCGGCAGAGCAGGCGATGTCTAAAATCCACAGGGCTGTATTTTGTCTTGCTAATGTCTGTGTTTAAGTCCCTAATAAATACACAAAGCCATACTTATTCTCACTTTCAACACATGCACATCCAAGATTTAAAACGTGAAAGTATTAAAACCTTTTACAGAGAGTTGCCAAAGTAGAACTTTTGACCTGTGCAGGTTTATTTTGTAGTACAAAATGAGACATATTATTTCAGAAAAAAAATAATAGATAAAAATATAAAAAAAAGATCTATAAAAGATATACTTCTCTTCCTCTCCGTCATAATTGCCATCACTGTTGGTAGCATGGTCATCTTTGTTTAAAATGTGTGGGGTATTATACGCAATGCTCTCTCTAAATCGAGGGGAAATCAAACACTTGCATCCCCTGTGTGATTCAATATCCTCCTCTTCCGCTGAGTGTAATAACATAAGTTGGAGTCGAGGCCCTTTGGATTTCCAAATTGGAGTCAAATTGGAAAACATACAAATTGCAATTGTCGCACAACTTGCTTGATTACATTTTTCATTTGTCTGTGATTGTCTGTACTCAACAGGGAGCAATACTTGATGTCTACATTTGCATTGAGTACATTTGGTTAACCTCCCCCCTCCCCCCCACAGACGTCAGCTGTATTTGTGCAGATCATGTTTGAATGATTTCTGTAGGAAGTGAGAAAACGTTCTTTCTCAAAGAGGCGGCGGATGTCACCAGAAACACAGAAAAGGTTTAGAAACCATCATAGAACCTTATGAAATGTGTCAAACGCAGTCGGCAGAGACTTTTCCATGTGGTGAAAAAATTTAATGTGGATGTGAGGTCTTCTCAAAGTGCTACAGCAACCCCAGTTTCCATAAGTCCCCTACAGATCTGCTGTGCAAATAATGATAATGATAAAAGCCTTCCAAATAGGTCGAAAAAAGCTCTGCGATGATAAATAGAAAATTTCAGTTCAATCTAACTCTCACGGATAAATTAACATTGCATTGCAAGGTTATAAGGAAGCCTTTGAATTCCTCCTTCTTTAATCTATCTCCTCGTATTGTGCTAGTTTCCGGCTGTACCGCAGCACCCCCCCATCCTTCCTTCATTTCTCTTGCCTGGGGAGGCTGCGTGTCTCCCGGGGCCTCCGCTTCAGAACAAAAACGGCATTAATGAACTCTTTAGCCTGCTCAAATGCTTTCAGGGAAAGACGAGTGCAAAGAGCTACCTTTTAATGCTTTGTGTTTTTTCCTCTTGATTTTCGAAAATGATCAGAGACAATCCTGAGTCACTCATTCCTGGCAGTGATAGGAACATTCTAACTGCCTCATCCCCACAGAGTTGGGGAAACAGCAAGCGGGAGGCATGAGAGCCAGATCATTCTGCTTCGACTGTCAGATAGGGAGAATGGTGGGACTTGAATAAGCTTGGGGGCCCGCGCTCTGGATTCTCTTTATAGCTCTGCCATCCCATGCAAAAAGGAATTTTGAATGTAGCTCCTACATATTTAATACACAACTTGTTTCACAGATGTTTCTCCAGACATTTTCTGCCTGATAAAACAGGTTATATTATTTTTTAATAAGCCAACATCTCTTGTTGTTATGAGGAAGAACTATGAAGCTCATCAGGGTTGCTTTGAAGCGATCGCTGACAGATATATGCATAAACAGGACTGGCAGGCCGAGAGGATGCAAACACAATGCTTACATGCAAGGTTGGGAGCAGTAAAGTATTTGGAGAGTTCTGTGCACGTTTTTATAATCTGCACAATCAAAATGATCCATCTGTGGTCATTTTATCTGAAATAGTGAATAAATGTTGAATGGATGAATTGATGTTTCTAATAGCAGAAAGTTAATGAAGTGAAAAGGGAAAAAAAGTTTATTGAAGTTTCTTGTCGAAATGCGAAATACAATCCCTGCATCACACACCTTCAATGTTGTTTATTTTATTTGTCAAAATAAAAAAATTAAAAATTAATTGAAATATGGTTTCATACAAATCTGCCAAAACAAGCTAATTACCCAGCTTCAAATCAAAGGTTTATCCCTTTAAACTCCCACTTAAGTATGGAAATCACACAGTAAAACTAAATGTAAAGTTAAAAATGGATAATTATATTTTACCGCATAATGTTATGTCAATTCTGCATGAATAACTATGTCAGTGAAATAACATAATGCAATAATTTCTCTGTATAAGTCTTATAATTGTTTTTATTTACGTGAAAACTTATATTACATTAAAAGAAATATCAGTAAAATTATACATATTAATTGATTGTTGGGTGTCATGACATTTATATTTACTCGAGCCAAGCTCTTGTATTATCATATTGATGATACTAAACATTTCAGTTTTGAGTTAACAAGCTGCTAAAGATCCTTGTTCTCCACAGTCCAAACGTGTGTGATGTGCAGCCTGGAGCCGCCCTGTACGGGCTGTGGTAGTTATCCACATGTTCTTGTGGGTTTCCTCTGGGTGAAGTTATTTCCCTCCCACAGTCCACACACCTGCAGGGTCACTGAAATGGAAACTTAAAATTGCTCATAGATGTTATTTTGGGAGTGAATGTGTTTGGCTCATTCACGGTGTAACATGCTGTCACTCCAGTGTGTGCTGCGGATAATGATGTGCTCACCCTCAGTTTACAGGTAGACAGGGGGGCAATGGATGGAGGGAAAGAGGGATGGATGGATGGATCGAGGGTTGGATAGATGGAGGGATGGATTGAGGGATGATGAGGTATGGATGGAGGCATAGATGGATGGGGAAAAAGGGATGAATGGAGGGATAGATGGAGGGATGATTGGAGGGGTGGATGAGAGATGGATGGATGGATGGATGGATAGAGGGATGGCTGGAATTAGGGATGTAGGGATGTATAGAGGGATGACAAAATGAAGAAAAGCACACAGTGTAAATAGATTTTCTGAAAGAGTCAGTTGAGATTTGACATTTCGCTCGAGGGCTGATCTGTTACCTGCAGGCTTTATGGATATTGATGGGGACAAAACACCGTCTCTCTAAACACACTCAGCTTTGCTTGTTCCCTGATTCTCTGTAGTGCTGGTATTTTGAATATTGTTTTGTCAAGACTATAAACGATTATCGGGTGCATTATTGATACTCTTTGGCTATTAACTAAGTTTTCTGTGAGGGCGATCAGAGGAAGCTACACTAAATGCGGTCTAAAATACATAATTATTACAACATCAGCATAAACCCTTTAACGCACTCAATTGCGTGAGAATATTTCGTTCAAAGAATCCTTCAAAACCATTCATAAACCCATAAATAGCTAAATTCTCCACACAAAAGAGCAGATGCATGCAGCCAAAGAAGAGAAACTACATTTCATCACCTTTTCAAAGCTGCAGTCACAGGTTTCGAGGTCTCTGCTTCAATAATCTATATACCTAACTCTTAAATCCTATTATACTCCTGATATCCTTATACCTTAAAGACTGGATGCTTGGAATGAATAGGCCGACAATATACTTTTCTGGTTTTGCACAGTGGCCAGTTTTTATGTAGGTGGCCAATCATCTCACCCAACTCCGCGAGAAGCCTTTGAGAAGCACCTTTGAAAGTGTTGGAAGTTTATTATAAGCCTTTTAGCAGAATGGATTCATGCTGAGCTGTGAAAGTGCTGCAGGAGAACATAACAGGTCTGCCAGTGCGGCAGCATCCAGAGCTCAGGAGAAGCGCTGATCACTCTGAAGTGTTTAAACTACCAGCAGCTTCCGTGCGTCTTCAGGGAGGGAGAGAATGGAGACGGCACTACAGTTGTCTCATTTGTCTGAAAGCAGAAAACAGCATTTGGGAAAAATAATGCCGGCTTCATTTTGGAAACTTCCCTTGTGAACACAGAGAGATCTGCACACAAGTCATTAAATCGTAATTAGGCTTGAAACAGTTACAGTACAATTCCTGATGGTTTGTGTTACAAGTATTCTGAACATTCTGAACAACATTAAAACTATGTTTGGCCAATAGTGGTATTACTAAAATTGAGGATTGTTTCAGCAATTTGTATTTATAATAATAATAATTATTATTATTATCATTATTGTTATTATCAATTTTTTTTTTTTTTAATATATCAAAATAATCATGGTCAATCTTGATATGACATTTTCACAACCTTTTATCACTTGCTGAAATAAGTAAAAATCAATTAGATCGGCATGACACCGTTCTCAAATTATTCTGAAGCTCTTTTGCTTTACACAGGTCTCACAAGTCCCGAGTTCAAAATCCATCTAAATCCTGTCTCTTCCCATTCATGAATGAAATTAGCGGCTGAATCTGGGGAAATGAAGACTCTTAACTTTTGTAGCTGATCCAGCCAATCTATTTGAGGATGGAGCAGTAAATCCTAATATTTGGTACAGGATACAATAATGGAGTTATAAGAATCAGACCATGGAAGATGGAAAGTTGTCATTACTGGGGATGGGGCTAGGGGGAATGAGGGCGGACCAGCGAGTGCAAAAAGAGCTGAGGCTTCAGACGGGGATATTTCAATGGTTCTGCTCTCCAGCAGACTACACATATAAGGCAGAAATTACCAGATTATAAAGATACGAAAATGTAAAATCACCTCATCATACTCCGGAAAGGCAGGTTCATTTATGTAGCACATTTCAATAGCAAGATGATTCAAACTCGTAGATATATAAAAGCATGAGAAAATGTTAAAGCAACAGAGACAGTATAACACAAAGCAAACAGAGATGTAGCAGAGCAGCGATGACAACTGTACTGATAGAGGTGTGGTCAGTGTGGGTACGTGTCTAACCCTGGGCAGGATCACTGTTTATCTCAACAATCTGGTTGTAATCATGGTCCACGATCAGCTGCCACCATGATGCATGATGTTGCTGCAGCTTCAATCCTGGATCTGCAATGATGAAGACTTTGAAAAAATTCCTTCTCCTGCTTCAGAGACTTCAGGGGAGGGGCAAGGAAATGTACTTTTGTTGTATGTATGTAAGACAAATGTAATGCAGCATCATAAATCATTAAATATACATTTTGAAGGTTCCCTGGTGGATTTTTGACCTCTAGTTGCTTTATGGAGCCATTTTCTCCATGAGAGGGTTTCAGTTTTGTTTATCTTGTGCTTGAGGGGGAAAACCAACCCAGTCTCATCAGAAAACATTCAATGGCAACGTTGGTCCACTTGGAACGACGTTACCATCTCACAATCTGAGAGGCCAGATTGTGAGATGGTAACATTTAGTCCTCCCATTGTTTTGCATTGGCGTGTTCTCAGGTCACGTGACTCTCAAGCTCCCGTCTGCGGAGAGGAAAACATGGCAGATATTCCTTGTTTTTTCAGATAAAAATATAATTTTGTAACTTAGTTTGGGCATAAAAATACATTCTGACACCATTTCTAGCGAGAAATGTGCTCTTTGCTTCCACAGTCTTCAGCCAGTTCGTGCTTATGATAAATATTTTAATAGTTATCACGCATGTTTTTATCGTTGCTATGACGGTTGCCATGCCACCACGGCGCAGCTTGGTGTTTAAATCACAGTCCCTGCGTGGTGTCCTTCAGTGATCGTGAATGTTATTCTTGTTATATAATAGTAATATTTGAGGCTAGATTACATCTCTAATGAGAAGGAACCTGCGAGTCTGTTCATACCGAGGCCGGCCCGAGTGCGCGAGCGGACCGGACCGAGTGCGCGACCGGACCGAGTGCGCGAGCGGACATGACGTGTGGCTGTCGTAAAAACCCTATTTGTAAACAACCAGTCCTTTTAACTCGGGGCTGCGTCATAAACACGGAGCGCTTGGAAGACCACGATGTCATCTTCCTTCTGTCAGGTAAGTAGTTTATTGTTTTTAAAGATCGTTACAATCTAGGTTTACAGTCCGAGTGCGGAGAGAGTCCGTCAATCCACACTATGGAAGCTGTTCATCAGCTAATACGCCATTGTTAGCCACATGCTTCAGCCCACGGTAGCCTGTGCTACCTGGGAGGTGAATACATTGTTGTTGAAAGCAGTTCAAGACGCTTAGCTCATCATTGAGGGACGCTACAATATAAATATAAACATGAATTTGATTTATGAATGCTTTAGATTAATAAGGAGTGTATTTGTCTACCATTACTCCACAATATCAGATCAATTTGGTTTAATGTATAGTATGCAATATGACAATGTTTTCATGTTATGGAGTTGCGATTCATTTTCTAAAACAATTGCTATGTTCTGTTTTTTAATCAAGGAGGATCAAAGTAAAGCTACAGGAGTTTCATTAACGTCAACAACTTGGACCGAACAGTTTGTTTTGCTTGATGAAGAGCAGGAAGGGCAGCCTGGAGAGAAAGAGAAGCCGGGTTGAGCCCACTACCATCATCCATGTACCACAAGGAAGATGAGGGAGAGAAATGATCCTACCATTAAAGAGGTACTTTTAAGTTACATACCAGAAAAACCATTTTATATAATTTGCCAAATATACATTTTTATTAAATCCCCAAAGTACGCTTGCTGGAATACAAGTTAATATCACACTGAAAGAATTTTGATCAATCATGCTTCCCTGCTGTGATTGTTTAACTGGGAAAACAACTTTTTCCACAGGAAGGCAAGTAAATTTAAGGAATACATGTGCAAAGTTTTCCTCTGTTATGTATAATGATGACCCCCATCAAACATAATGTTAGCAATATTTACACCTTTTAATTTATACTGTTTATTTCTGTCTACATGTGTGAATTTGCCTTCATTAGTTTCAGAAAAGAGCGATGATGTATCGGTCAGTGGGCGGCAGCCCGAGACTCCGCAAACTAGTCTGTAAGCAAAGTAGACGAAGGCATCGAGGTTGCGGCCTGCCATCCTTGTTATTTTGCTTAAGGGACTGAATATGTTTCATGCAGAAATATTAGCATTTCCCTTATATCTACCAAAACTGCTTGTTTCACAGACTGCAGTTTTGTTTTGATCCGATGTGGTGTGCAAATACAACCGTATCTGCAATGGGTTGTGGGGCATTAACATTTGTAACTCTAATTTTGTTTTGACAGACTGTGAAAAGAACGTTGAGAACATCACCACTCTACAGGAAGACACAGTCCAGTAATGGGTGTCAGAAGTTCAGTAGTGAACGACAGGTACTGTGGAAAAATGTGTGTCATTGTTGTACAATGTCCTTTGACTCTGTTTAAACAAGGTTAACACAAAAAGGTTTGATTGTAAAGTGATATTGGTATGAATTCATGTTATTCTCCTCTTCACAAGAAACAAACAATCCAAATTACCTGCAGAAAGCCCTTGATGGACGCTTCAGCTGCATCGTCAGACTGGCCAGACAGCAAGATGCCAACTTTAATGCCAATTTATTTGTGTAACATTCTGTGACCAAATGTATAGATAACTTTTTGTAGATTGTAAAAATAGATAACCCATTTATTACAAAAAAACTACACTAGAATTACCGCACTGCGTTGTATGACTCCGCTAACCAGTGCAGTGTCCGTCTACATATTTCTACATATTTTCTCTCATATAAATGACACTGTATCTCTTGACAACTGAAACCATAAGATGAGGTCAGTGTGGCCTTGACCTTTTTACTTTAAGACAAATACAAAGTTAGACAATCCGAAAACATGCAGTTATGCCTCCGGCGACTCGCTATTGCAGAGGCATTAAAACCGTAGTGTAGTAGATTGGATTTTATTGGTGTTACATTGGACATCTTGTATGGGTACACCAAAAAATATATTTGGTTTCACATTCTAGATGGCAATAAGCAGAGTCATCAACTCAGGAAAAATATTTCTGTAGAAAAGAAAGCCCTGTATGTGTGTATGTATACATACACACAAACGCACTATTGAGACGTTTTGTTTTTTATCATATATTCTCAGGCAGTACTGATGCATTTACTGAGAGGGGACGTGAGGGCCTACTCTGCGTGCTCAGAGTTCAAGCCCAGCAGGCTGCAGCGGGCCTGACATATTCTGGAACAGCAGCACAGTCTTTGGATGACTCCTCTGAAGATGAAAACATGGCGAGGTACTTCTCCACTGATGAAGAACTGTGAGGGCTGTGATTAGCTACACTCTCTTGCTACAAGGCTACTCATGCTACTCCCTGGCAGCCTTAGGAAGGCATTAGCTTGCCCTTGGGTAGCTGTTAGCTTCAGCATTTTTAGTTTTTAGTGGCCTGTCTGACGTTTATGTTTAAAAAAAAAAAATCAGAGGGAACCATCTTCATAATTTAACACTATGGTTTGTTTGTGTCCTTCAGTTCTTCTCAAGAGAAGCAGTACAGGTGTGCCTCAGCTCCACGGTCCCTCCTGCAGCCTCCGCTCCTGATGCTAACCTCATGTCTCCATCACACCAAGCAGCAGACCTGGATTGACAGACCTTTCTCCAGAGCTGCCCCCTCCCTCTGAAACCCCCCTCTCCAAAACACTATTTGTGTAGTTTTTAAAGTATTTTTTGCATGAGAATTGTTGATCATATCATTTCCAGCAGATGCCTTAATATAATGTTTGTGCACAATAAATGACATTGATCATAACATAATGGTATTTCCTTGCACTTCTACACCATGATATTGGCAGATAAGATGCTGATTACATTAAAGCAGTGAATGCTCTTCTTTAAGCAACATAAACAAACAATGATCCAATGGATCTGAAGTAGAATGGGCACATTACATTCTGTAGAGAATGCCTCAGTTATGGAAGTCAGAAAATAACTTTCTTTATCTGAGGTTCCAGTCATTTATAGTCACAGCAAAGCACACAGGTCTGGTTGTCTAGGGACACCCATATCATTGTTTAAGATGTGTAACATCAAGTTTGTGTTTCAGTGCAAAATTAGTCATTAGTCAAGAGTTCACCCTCTTGTTTACATTAAAATTAGGTGACCCAGATGTTTCACAATGCATCTGATAAGGTCTTATGAGAAACATTTTTAACATTAAAGAAATCAACACAGAGGGTAGCAATAACTGTTTGACTTTAATCCGTAGCTGGTAATCAGCGGCCTGACTTATTCAAACACATTAATACTACAATGAATAAGGCAGGGGTTTTCCATCAGAAATCAACTATATCGTCACGTTATGTTTCTCTTGAGCACATGGAAATTACCTTCAGCTTCCACTTACTGTCACCTGAACCATACTGTTATTTCTGTATCTACAGTGACTTTTAGGAAAACGTATACTAGAGGGCAATGTATAAACATTAATACATCTTATTTATATAGAGCTTTTCAAGTAGTGCAAGTACTAAACTGAGGGAAAGTTAATACAAACAATATATATATATTTTATTTCCATGTGCCAGGACAGCCTCACACTTGGATGTAAACCAATTTTAGAACACATTTGCTTATACTGGAGATCTTTTAAATTAATGTCCCAGAAATGAATTATGTTGCTTAAAGAAGAGCATTCACTGCTTTAATGTAATCAGCATCTTATCTGCCAATATCATGGTGTAGAAGTGCAAGGAAATACCATTATGTTATGATCAATGTCATTTATTGTGCACAAACATTATATTAAGGCATCTGCTGGAAATGATATGATCAACAATTCTCATGCAAAAAATACTTTAAAAACTACACAAATAGTGTTTTGGAGAGGGGGGTTTCAGAGGGAGGGGGCAGCTCTGGAGAAAGGTCTGTCAATCCAGGTCTGCTGCTTGGTGTGATGGAGACATGAGGTTAGCATCAGGAGCGGAGGCTGCAGGAGGGACCGTGGAGCTGAGGCACACCTGTACTGCTTCTCTTGAGAAGAACTGAAGGACACAAACAAACCATAGTGTTAAATTATGAAGATGGTTCCCTCTGATTTTTTTTTTTAAACATAAACGTCAGACAGGCCACTAAAAACTAAAAATGCTGAAGCTAACAGCTACCCGACAGCAAGCTAATGCCTTCCTAAGGCTGCCAGGGAGTAGCATGAGTAGCCTTGTAGCAAGAGAGTGTAGCTAATCACAGCCCTCACAGTTCTTCATCAGTGGAGAAGTACCTCGCCATGTTTTCATCTTCAGAGGAGTCATCCAAAGACTGTGCTGCTGTTCCAGAATATGTCAGGCCCGCTGCAGCCTGCTGGGCTTGAACTCTGAGCACGCAGAGTAGGCCCTCACGTCCCCTCTCAGTAAATGCATCAGTACTGCCTGAGAATATATGATAAAAAACAAAACGTCTCAATAGTGCGTTTGTGTGTATGTATACATACACACATACAGGGCTTTCTTTTCTACAGAAATATTTTTCCTGAGTTGATGACTCTGCTTATTGCCATCTAGAATGTGAAACCAAATATATTTTTTGGTGTACCCATACAAGATGTCCAATGTAACACCAATAAAATCCAATCTACTACACTACGGTTTTAATGCCTCTGCAATAGCGAGTCGCCGGAGGCATAACTGCATGTTTTCGGATTGTCTAACTTTGTATTTGTCTTAAAGTAAAAAGGTCAAGGCCACACTGACCTCATCTTATGGTTTCAGTTGTCAAGAGATACAGTGTCATTTATATGAGAGAAAATATGTAGAAATATGTAGACGGACACTGCACTGGTTAGCGGAGTCATACAACGCAGTGCGGTAATTCTAGTGTAGTTTTTTTGTAATAAATGGGTTATCTATTTTTACAATCTACAAAAAGTTATCTATACATTTGGTCACAGAATGTTACACAAATAAATTGGCATTAAAGTTGGCATCTTGCTGTCTGGCCAGTCTGACGATGCAGCTGAAGCGTCCATCAAGGGCTTTCTGCAGGTAATTTGGATTGTTTGTTTCTTGTGAAGAGGAGAATAACATGAATTCATACCAATATCACTTTACAATCAAACCTTTTTGTGTTAACCTTGTTTAAACAGAGTCAAAGGACATTGTACAACAATGACACACATTTTTCCACAGTACCTGTCGTTCACTACTGAACTTCTGACACCCATTACTGGACTGTGTCTTCCTGTAGAGTGGTGATGTTCTCAACGTTCTTTTCACAGTCTGTCAAAACAAAATTAGAGTTACAAATGTTAATGCCCCACAACCCATTGCAGATACGGTTGTATTTGCACACCACATCGGATCAAATCAAAACTGCAGTCTGTGAAACAAGCAGTTTTGGTAGATATAAGGGAAATGCTAATATTTCTGCATGAAACATATTCAGTCCCTTAAGCAAAATAACAAGGATGGCAGGCCGCAACCTCGATGCCTTCGTCTACTTTGCTTACAGACTAGTTTGCGGAGTCTCGGGCTGCCGCCCACTGACCGATACATCATCGCTCTTTTCTGAAACTAATGAAGGCAAATTCACACATGTAGACAGAAATAAACAGTATAAATTAAAAGGTGTAAATATTGCTAACATTATGTTTGATGGGGGTCATCATTATACATAACAGAGGAAAACTTTGCACATGTATTCCTTAAATTTACTTGCCTTCCTGTGGAAAAAGTTGTTTTCCCAGTTAAACAATCACAGCAGGGAAGCATGATTGATCAAAATTCTTTCAGTGTGATATTAACTTGTATTCCAGCAAGCGTACTTTGGGGATTTAATAAAAATGTATATTTGGCAAATTATATAAAATGGTTTTTCTGGTATGTAACTTAAAAGTACCTCTTTAATGGTAGGATCATTTCTCTCCCTCATCTTCCTTGTGGTACATGGATGATGGTAGTGGGCTCAACCCGGCTTCTCTTTCTCTCCAGGCTGCCCTTCCTGCTCTTCATCAAGCAAAACAAACTGTTCGGTCCAAGTTGTTGACGTTAATGAAACTCCTGTAGCTTCACTTTGATCCTCCTTGATTAAAAAACAGAACATAGCAATTGTTTTAGAAAATGAATCGCAACTCCATAACATGAAAACATTGTCATATTGCATACTATACATTAAACCAAATTGATCTGATATTGTGGAGTAATGGTAGACAAATACACTCCTTATTAATCTAAAGCATTCATAAATCAAATTCATGTTTATATTGTAGCGTCCCTCAATGATGAGCTAAGCGTCTTGAACTGGTTTTCAACAACCATGTATTCACCTCCCAGGTAGCACAGGCTACCGTGGGCTGAAGCATGTGGCTAACAATGGCGTATTAGCTGATGAACAGCGTCCATAGTGTGGATTGACGGACTCTCTCCGCACTCGGACTGTAAACCTAGATCGTAACGATCTTTAAAAACAATAAACTACTTACCTGACAGAAGGAAGATGACATCGTGGTCTTCCAAGCGCTCCGTGTTTATGACGCAGCCCCGAGTTAAAAGGACTGGTTGTTTACAAATAGGGTTTTTACGACAGCCACACGTCATGTCCGCTCGCGCACTCGGTCCGGTCGCGCACTCGGTCCGGTCCGCTCGCGCACTCGGGCCGGCCTCGGTATGAACAGACTCGCAGGTTCCTTCTCATTAGAGATGTAATCTAGCCTCAAATATTACTATTATATAACAAGAATAACATTCACGATCACTGAAGGACACCACGCAGGGACTGTGATTTAAACACCACGCTGCGCCGTGGTGGCATGGCAACCGTCATAGCAACGATTAAAACATGCGTGATAACTATTAAAATATTTATCATAAGCACGAACTGGCTGAAGACTGTGGAAGCAAAGAGCACATTTCTCGCTAGAAATGGTGTCAGAATGTATTTTTATGCCCAAACTAAGTTACAAAATTATATTTTTATCTGAAAAAACAGGGAATCTCCGCCATGTTTTCATCTCCGCAGACGGGAGCTTGAGAGTCACGTGACCTGAGAACACGCCAATGCAAAACAATGGGAGGACTAAATGTTACCATCTCACAATCTCTCACAATCTGAGAGACCAGATTGTGAGATGGTAACGTCGTTCCAAGTGGACCAACGTTGCCATTGAACGTTTTCTGATGAGACTGGGTTGGGGAAAACACTTGGGAGCCAGCAGGCATAGACCGGCCATAGGTTTCACACTATTGCACTAATCTACAGGTTGTGGAAACCTGTCATCAAATGCAGCAGTGAGCAAGTACAGACAGGGAGGATGAGGACTGATAGCAAACAAACATGGAGGTTAAGAATCATGGACATGAAAACAATTCTTGGGGTTTCTGAGGAGGGATATGTGTCAATCACTTTATTAGAACTCAAGGATGCACACAGTGTCGTAATGAGTAACACAGCAAAAATAAATGTAGATTATTTACAAGAAAGATTTACAAGGTTTCTATTCAATACACTGTATATATAAGCATTTATAGACATTTGAGGTAATAAAGGGAATTAAGGGAAGGGAAGGGAAGGGAAGGGAAGGAAAGGAAAGAGAAGGGAAGGAAAGGAAAGGAAAGGAAAGGTAAGGAAATGTTAGATAAGTAAAGGTAATGAGAGTTTAGGTATGGACAAGTAAATTAAGGAAAGGTTAGGTAAAATATGGTAAAGTAAGATAAGGAAAGGAAAGGTAAAGTAAATTAAAGTAAAGTAAAGTAAGGTAATAAAGTAAGGCATCGTTAGAAATGTAAGGTAAAGTAAATTATGGTATGGTAAGGTAAGGTAAGGTAAGGTAAGTAAAGGAAAGGAAAGTAAAGGTAAGGAAATGTAAGGTAAGGACAGGTAAGGTATTCTATATGGTGGAATTGATTCATGTAATATATTATGAAATGAAGAACTCTAAGTCATGCTAACCTGTGAACTTGCAGATCTGTGCTCAGAGAGTGCTCCATTACCGTGGCTCACTCCAGCTGTCTAGCACAACAAGCTAAAGCAGCTGTTGATAAAAGTGTCTGCTCATCGTGCAGTGCTGGCCCAGACGCTGAGAGAAAGATGTGATTGGCCTCTGCAGTCGAACGTGTCCTTTGTCCTCTGCTCCAGCTGTGAAAGAGGGAAGAGATGAACGACGCGAGCCAAGTGGATTCACGAGGCGCTGCTTCTGTAAGTAGCCATCATGATTCAAAGTGGGAACATCCAGCCAGCGCGGACACATCCTCGTCATTATCTCCATAATGTGCTGACAAGATTAGAAATCCGGATTTCGTTAAATCCAGCTTGGAGTTGTGCTGCTGTCCCTCAGTTACTGCAGAATTAAATCATGGCGCTGCCCTCGCCAAGAAACGTGTCAAATATTATCATTCGTCCATAATCTGTTTTATTTTTTCTCTCTCTTTCCAATGATGAATTCACCATAAGTGAAAATGTTTTAATCTTTGATACGGAGCCACAACATATGAACGAGAAACGCTAACATAGGATTATGAAACAAGTTCCCGATGAATTAATCCACAGTTCTCTGCTGCAGGTTCTTCTGGGCATGTGAAGACTGGGCAAGGTGCCATGCAGAGATTGTTACGATGACAGAGACAAACAGTTGGATTACAGTGCTTTGAGTTAATTCACGTAGAAATAGTGTACCTTGTTGGGGAGGATATTAAAGCCTCAAGGTTTTCATTGCGACGTCACTGTAGAGGATGGATCAGGGAAGACAACTGAGTCATAAAATATATTATTGTCTCATCACACTTTGTCCTGTTTCTCCTCTTTAACCTTACTCCTTGTTTAAGAGTCTCTAAAAATAGACCCGTGAGAGGTCTAGACTGTCACGACAACCGGGTGATGAAGGGGGCGAGGTAGACGTAGAGGTAACAGAGAGGTGTGCGATACACATCTATCCAGTTGGTGTTAATACAAGGTGGTCATCACACTTATCCCAAAGTTATTTATCTTACTTTACCGTTCAGATATTCAGCAATTATTGTTATTACTTGTGCCTTTTCTAAATCTGTCTTTTTGGAATGGGCTGCTTGTTTCGTCAGTGGTGACGCTGGTTGTAGCAATTTTTTCTGAAACTGTAAAAGTTTGCTTCCAAAATCATTATTTAATAAAGTTGTAACAATATAAAATATTATTCAACGTGTTGGTCTGCATCTTTCATCACTACCGACACCCACACACACACACACACACACACACACACACACACACACACACACACACACACACACACACACACACACACACACACACACACACACACACACACACACAAACACACACACCTGAACTAAAATAACTCCAATACAAATTAAATAATCCATAAAAGATTTTCACCACAAAACTTGTTCCTTGAGAAACAAATTCAAACCTTGGAAAGTCTTCAGCACCAATTGTTTCTTCTTCTTTTGTGTTTTCTCTTTTCTGTTTCTTCTTCTGGGAAAGCTTCACTTGCAACCAGAGAGAAACTGGCACTGACTGTTGGGTGTTTGCATAAGGACGCTGCAACACTTTACTGTCGTCCCAGCTGAAGCAGGAACTGAGGAGCTGTGCACTGAATCAGCATCTGTATCCCAGAGTTGTGCTCATCAAAGAAATTGTCTTACACTCTCGTCTCAGGTGTTGACAAGATAAACCTGAACTGGGAAAAACATTTTGTGATTGTGCATGTTCATCTAGGTCATGAATTTATCATTTTCTGTTAGAAAAAAAGATTTTTCAATCTGTCTGCAAAATACTTGCTGAGGTTGTTTTTTTGCGTTCATCGAGCTTCGTGCAGGGGACATTCTTCCACTTGAAACTTTAAAATAATTTTCACGGACGTCGCTTCAGCTCAAAGCTCTTTTAGGACCAGTGTCACATATCATTAAATTAGGCTTCAAAATCTGAATAGCACACAACACTGTCTGGCCTTAGAACCTAAAATCCCCAAAACTTCCAAATTGTAAGGACAGTAAGCTTTGACAGAGCAGAGACAACTGCTCACCAGCTCATCTGTTGTTGGCCCACGTGGCGTCATATCTTGGTTCCTCATCAATCGACCCTGCAGATTGGTGCAGTCTGTCCCTCTCATAGATGTGACCATGAAATAATGTAAAGGTAGTGAGCCGGCTGGAGTCGGGAGAAAAAGTTTATCATTCTGAATCATGACTATTAGATGGATATCATCTTAGTTAAAAAAAACACTTTATGTGCTTGTTGTACTGAGTCGATTTTCACAAGGTAGAAATAATTCAATGCAATGGAACTTACTCTTTAACTATTGTTTCCCTCTAAATCCCCAAAGTGTGATTATTGGCCAAACAGCTGATATTTATAACAATTAAATTAAATTCAATCGATTGAATTCCATTACCTCTTATTGTCTGTTTGTCTGTTGGTGAGAAGGATTACGCAAAACCTCTAGACAGATTTACAAGAAACTTCATGGAAGGATGGGATGTGCAACTTATATTGTCTGACAGCACTTTACATAGTAAGGTCAAGACCTTACAGCATTCTACAGACGTAAAAAGTCAAAAACAATGAAAATCAACTGCAAAAAATCATTGTTTTGTCGGTGAACTCTTCCCATTGTGTTGTACATCACATGGAGAATCTTTTCATCTATGACTATTTTTGTTATTTTCTGCATTCCCTGTTCTATTTGAAGATGTAGGATGAAATTGCATTATAAGACCCAAGATTATAAAATACCCCCAAAATACCAGAGCTAGTTTTACAATTTATTTAAAGTAATAAAAATCAGCGGCCTCCACCTGCCATCTTCATTCACCCTTCTCGTCTTCCTCTTCCTCCTCTCTTCGCCGCTCTATCTTCACGTCTTTCTACAGGACATGAGTTGTGATTTGAAGCTGTTCATGTGCAATGTAACCCTGCCCGACTTGTGTGCAGAAGTCATTTCCATCCCATCTTCGGGAGCTCATGAATTTCTCCCTTGTATTGAAGAGCCAGAGGTTGTCAAATCTGCGAGCTTCATACTATATTACCTAACCCCCCGCACTTGTGCATGGTCGACATCAGAATATTACAGACGGAAGGAAAGCATGAATTTTCGAAGACACAGAATTTTAATGAATATTTAAATAATTTTCAACCCATTAATGTATTTTTCAAGAGCTGTTTCCTGACTACCGTTGAATGAATATGTAATTTGAAAGGCCCTGCTCAATAACCCATGAACACTGACTTTTTCAAACCGATTGCTCTGCTTACTGCATGTTATATTCAACACACTCGTTTATTTGTATTGTTCACTTTGGCTGCTTGCATGTCAGGATGTAAAAATTGTCAATGTGAAACTATAGCTGGTCCTGGCATAAGGCAGGGAGAGGATGCTCTTCATCTAATCAAGGGCCATTTTAAAGAACTCCTCTGGTGAAAATCAAGTGTTTGTTATTGGCTGAGCATTTCTATCTTTAACACTGCAGTTAACAAATGATAGTGTGAGAGGTAGAATAACATCCCTGTGGTTGTTTGCCTCTCCAGTGCAGTTTAACTCTGCATACAATTTGTTTCCAGACCCAACTGAGGTCACTGTGACCTTCGACCACCCAAATCCAATTCAGCTAATCCGTGAACATATGTGCAAAATGTAAAACAATCCTCTCGTGGCATTATCCCAGGATAACAAGTCCACAAGGCAACAAGGGGTTTTGTGAGTCACAGTGAATGTTTGTACCTGGTGCTTCCCCTCGGGTGATGCTGAAACATTGTACTCACAAGAACATATGGACACTGTGAGCTTGACCTTTGACCTCGTGCCACCAAAATCATTTCATGAATCAATTGAGCCGTACGGAATGTTTGTACCAAATTTCATGAAAATCCGTCAACACTGTGACGTTTGACCACCAAATTCACCACCGCCAGCATTTCACAATCTTTGGTCCAACTTTATTGTTCAACAACACACATATAACTCACTTGTGAAAACACACAGTACTCAAGGCTCAATAATACACACGATTTAGTAACTAAAAGTTAGCTGAACTTTTGTATCTATTCTGAAGAAATTCCCCCGAGGCGTTAGAGAGGAGATATCATGCTCACATGAATATGACGGCCTTCAATGCAGGAGCTTCTGTGAGGGTGGGGAGACAGGGAGGAGGGGCGTGGCCTTATTGTCATAGATCCCAGTTGTGAATTGAGGAAGGTTTAGTTACATTTAAGCCATTTTAAGGCCACAAATCATTTTTGTTTCACGACAAACCTTTTGAGGATGTTGAGAACAAAGAAGAGATTTATGGGCTGTAATAAGCTGCTGGAGAGGGACTTTAATCTTTTTAACATCCTTCAAGGGCCACAGTAAATTATCGGGCACATATATCACACTAACATATCTAATGAGATGGCTGGAGCTGCTTCTCTTGGGCAAATGCTCTGATTTAACATGGTGGTTGTAATGCTGCTCCTATTTGCAGCTGGTTTTTTCGCCGTCTGGGTCATTCAGTCCTGAGGAGTGGAGTCTTTAAGAGAGTTGGTTTTAAAAGAACTGTTCACGGCAGGAGGTTCTCCCAGACTGAGAAAATCCTCAGGATGTTCATGGAGTTTATATAAGTGGAGCAGAGGGAGGTTGTTGTTTGGCTTTGAGCTCATCGTTGCTCTACAGCTCAATAATTTCATGTTGAATGTATCAGCTGGCACCGCATGAATTAACATGATTCATTATTATTATTTTATGCGCCTATAATTTATTATTTTAATATCATTACTGTTATTTATTAGTGCTGCTGTTATCACTGATAACATCATTAAATTGTAACTTGTATTATTAGTTTTTAACAATGTGTTTATTGTTTTTTCTGATTTATAACAAATAAAAGCTGGATGCATAAAAAAGGAACAAAATAAAAACAACTCAAACAAACAAACAGTGCACAGTGGCTCAGATTCAAACACACAGTGTTGGGAGTTGGACTGCTAATGTGGAGACCTAGATAGAGAGGGCCAAAAACCCCAAAACATAAATAAGTAAATAAAAACAAGAATAATATTCATCAGGAACATGACTGCAGAGACCCTGGGATCTTCATAGTTCAAACAGAATTCCCAGATTTTGTGGAATTGGTCTGTTTTCATATTCAATGTACATGTAGGTCACTCCAATGGCACCGAGTCCAGAAGCACTCTTCTCCGGCCCTTAACAGTCGGCACCTTTTCATTAATCCATTGTTATAAAATGCTCTTCCTGGCAACATATAGGTATGGATTCAAAGGATCTAATATAATCTCTTAATGTTATTAATGTCATAACAACCAGTTTGACGGTGCATAAACTGTCTCTCTCTCTCTCTCTTCTCCTCTCATCCTCTGTCGCTCTCTCTGTTTCTCTCTTCTCAACTCCACCGGGCGAGGCAGAGGTTTTATCACCAGTCGGCTTCTGTGGAGTTCTCCCTCTCCTCTGTCACTGAGCGCTCGCTCATTGTGGGAGCTGCAGGGGTTTCTCTCTGAGATATTGTGTAGGGTGGTGACCTCACTCAGTGAAGCTCATTGTGTCACAATGTGTGTGACAAAGACGGGAGTGAGGTCAGGTTAAAGTGCCAATTGAAGTTTCATTGAAAAATTTAAAACAAGGTACTTATAAAAGGCGAGAGGTGTGGAGGGCAACTGGATGAGTGGATGGAATGAATGGATGAGTTAGTGAGTTTGTGTGTGTGTGATAGATAGAGAGAAAGAGACCAGTATGTACAGTATAACCCTGTTTGAGGCCTTTGACCACCTGCAGTACGTGGACAGATGATCCGGTGCGGTGGAAAAGGGGAAGAGTTGTGCCACTTGATTTATACAATCTTCACAAATGAAACTCAATTGAATTGAATTCCAAATCTTTTGAGTTTTGCAGGTTTTATTTGCAGTATATTCAGACCTCAGGAGGTTTTTGAACAGGAAAGGAACTGTGTTAATTAACTCTTTCTATTTACACATACCCAAGCTTTTTCACTCCGTTTCCTCCAGAGCCTCAATGAGATCTGCATTTGAAATTTTTTGTGAAAAGCCCCAAATACTATTGGATGGATTGCCATGAAATTTGATTCATGATATATATTGTTTATTATCCATCACCAGCATTGGTTATGACAGAGCGGTTGTTTTAAATTGATCCCTGTCCGAGCAGTTCTTTCTACTTTGTATGTTAGCTAACCTGGTGAATATTTCCTGCATTGTGATCATGTTAGTCTTGTGTTACACTCTAATTATAATTGTGTGTTGCATGGTCCTTTGAACAACCTATCTTGGACACAAAGCTGTGTTATTTAGTATTTTAAGGTAGAAAGAAAGAGAAACTGTTTTACATATTCTCTGGATGAACCATCTGAATAAGGAGGATTTTAACTATACTTGCAGGAGTGAAAAGAAGAATGTTATGGTAAGAGTATTTAACATTAAGGAGGCGGTAAATGGCTATAGGTCATATGTTGACACGTCAGTAATAATTAGTCAAACAGCAGTAAGAAGGCACAGCAAGAACTCATGATATCCCGGGCCGCCCATGGAGAGAGGTCCATACAGTTTAGTAGACATGATGTAAGATGAAGGTCAAGTTCAGGTTGATTCTCATGTTATACCGAAGAAAACAGAAACATAAACTAAACAGGACACAGCAACAATGTGTGCGTATCATAAACTGACCCCTGGACGTAATTAGGAATAGATGCACTTTAACATAATTTTACTTTAATATAATGTCTCCCCTTTTACACTTTGATTTAGCTATGACAAGTAACAGGTTTAAAAAACGGAATATTTAAAAGTGTAAGCACTGCACAGTGTGATTTTTTTAATAGAGTGTTAGCTAGACTACATGTATGAAAACTGAAACTGACAGGTTCACTGGGGGCAGTGTTAAAATACATGTTCAGTATGTAGACTGAGAATGTAAATTATATCTCAAAAGCCCAAGTACACTTCATGAAATTGAATCCCAGCTCAAGTTAAGCTTGATTTTATATCTTCCTAAAATAATTATCCCACATAAATCTATGCAACATTGATCAAGCTGACAAAATGTTTTCTGACAAAATGTTTATATTCAGTATCTAAATCATTTATCATCGTTAGAGGTTTTTAGGGTTATGTTTAGGCCTCATATTGGTTCAGGTTTTGGGAAAAATTGGTGTTCTGGTGTTAAACAGAGGAAAGAAATGTGCATGTATTTATAATGCACTTAAACAACAATTCTCAATGATGAATTCACCAATTCTTTTCAGATATCCCAGTTTTCCAGCAGCAATTAAAAGCAGCATGCAAGCTCTGTATGGAAATGTGAGTAATCAAAACACTCAAATGTAACATGAAGTCATTTACACAGCCTGTATGGAATTTGATCATTTTCAGGTTGTGATGAGTTGTTGTGAAATTGTTTTTTACATATGTTTAATTTCATGGGATTTGTGTGTGGACACATGAATTCAAGTATTGAAAATTATGCAAAAAACCATGGTAATAAATGTAGAGCTTGATTTATTCAAAAAACACGTTGCCTCTGTACAAATCCAGCTAGTGAATGTGTTTCCTCCAAAACATATTTGTTTGCGCCGTTTATTTGTATGGATACGTTTATTTCTTGGAGCCGGGGCTGAACATTTTATACGAAATGTACTCTGGTTTTTGGAATGTTACATGATGTTTTGATCATCTTTAATTAAACATTTCATGATTGTTGTGTGTGTGTGAGAGAGAAAGAGAGATTTGGATGTGAATTGTGCATGCATCCACATTTAGACAAAACGCTCTATGTAAAGCTGCATACTTTATGTTTCATCTCTGCAGAGGGCTGGAGGCTATGTGCACCGGTCAGGCTCCAATGCTCAGGTCTGCCAGAGTCAGCAACAGACAATGAGCTGAGGAAGGGAGGCTCCATGTCTGTCTCCCTGGAGAGCACCCATGGCTAAGGAGCTTGTTATTGATCTGAGTCTGAGTGTGTGTGTGTGTGGGGGGCGGGGGACGTACCTCTGCCCTATCCTGCCCCCCAGTGTCCCTTAGGATAGAGCTGTGAGTCTTTATCATCACCACAGCTGGCCTAAGCTGGCCTGAAATAACAGCCACAAATGAAAAGGTTCAAAGTCCAACGAGGGTGAATGTTGTGTTTCTGGAGGTCGATTTCAAATCAAAACCTTCAGACGACCTTTTCTTAACAGCATTTTCTCAACTGAATTACTTTCACATGGATGTGAAATGCTGAAAAAAATGTGTTGATAGGCAGAAAATTATACGGAACAATTTGGATAATAATGAATCGTTAAAGCTTCTCAAATGTGGGGATTTGCCGCTTCTCTCTGGTTTGTCTCGTTCTAAATTGGATAGATTTGGGTTCTTGACTGCTGGGGAAGAAAATTGCGCTTTTCCGGTGGAGTGAAACAAGTTCAGGGAGGAAGGAAGCTCCGCTGTTTTGTTCCACATGACACACTCGACTCTTTGCAGAACATGCAGCGCGCTCTTGGCAGTTAAACAGTCTGCTCATGCCGTGAGAGCACGGCTCCCCTTTTTGTTTATCTGCTTAGGCTGCTGCCTCACGACACAGTTTGCAAACACTGATAATACAGCTGATGATTGCTTGGTGTAATGTAATTTCATCAACTTCCACTCCACCTGCAGCACTCACCTGTTAGCTCCCAATTTAATTCCAATTTGGAATATGAGGGGCCACAGGGTGCAGAAACACTGTCACACCTGATCAGTGCTTTACCCACATGAATACAGATATATGATGCTTTCAGCTTTATTTCTGTTTCCACAAACGTCTGTCTGTGAAACAAACATCTCACAAACTATTAATCAGCTTTACACTTGGCACATGTATTGTTAATGGTCCAGGAAATGGCAGTGTCGAATTTGCTGCAATTTGGAGGAGTTCAACATTTATAGAAATCGAATAAGCAGACGACCAGTGCTGTGTAGCAGTCGGTGGGTGTGTGTGTGTGGGGGGGGGGGGGGGGGGGGGGGGACGATGACAGGGTGGCACAGCAGTGGTCAGCAACAACATTGACAGACATTCAGTCAATTCCTCTTTCACTATTTCTCTACAAAGTAAAGCACAACATTTGTTTCATGGCTGTAATGATATATATATATCGAGCTGAATTATTATGCTTTTACTTTGAAAATGTGGGAGCTTGGATCTGAAGATTGTGTAGGTTTCTTAACAGATCAATGATAGAGCCGACATCCAATGTATGAAAAAATAAAATGTCACACATCAAAGTAAAAGTTAAAAAGCCAATTCCAGTTTATGAAAAAACATTAGCGAAAAATTCTTCATTGCAGATAGACCAGGTAGGATGAACACAAGGTTTGTAAAAAGCTCATGTCCATCACAAACATTCAGGTTTAGAACGGGGTAACTAATAGTAAAACTGGGGTGTCGGAGTAAGGCAATGTTAAAATGCTTCAGAGCACACAACTGACTTGTAGCCGACTGGAACCAGTATATACAGCAGTGATTTTTCCCTTTGGAAATATTCTTAACATATCTTAAACAAGCCTGTATAATATCCTCCTTTCGGATACATTTTCTTTTAGAGCATGATAGAATATAAACGAGGACTCAATAATGATTTATTATTTAGATGGGAGTCTAGGGATGGAGCTGCTGGCGCTGACCAGGGATCATTAGGGCACAGTCACAGATACGCCAACGTACCAGTCTCAAACCTTCACCTCCTGTTCACCTCCAGTATCTGCCAGCGAGGAGGTGCTGCCTGTGAAAACATTTGCTTCCTGTGGCAAAGCAAATCCTCAGCGTGGCTTCATGAGGAGTTAGACATTAGGTGAACTTTGACCTGTGATGTTTGCTTCCCATTCTCCTGTGTGTGACCGGGCCTTCGTACTGCACAATGAGTACTTTTACTTATGACACTTTCAGAACATTGTGTTGACTACATTGTGTGTATTTCTCTTCAGCTGTCTGAATGTCCTCCTGTGTCTCATGCACAAAGTCCTTCACAATCTGCTGAAGGTTCAACTCGTTCTTCCTCAGTGCGTCACGTTACCAGCCCACTCAGCCTCTGGCCCACTCAGCTCCTCTGATTACTATTCATTATTGTATTTTTCATCAGGGACAGTGACACATCTTACTGAATGTACCGAATGGAAGTCAGACATCAGAATAAGCCTTTGAATTGTACTATTTGGGTTGATTAGTATTAAACCAGTGATTTGTATATGTTAAGTCTCAACTATGTTAACTTTTAACCCATTCATTTTAATCAATTACTTTTTTTTGAATCATTGCATTTTTAACTTGTTTTGGTCTTATGTCAACACAGGGGTCAAATTATAACTGTTGGACAAAAGGAACAGGTCATCTTCACAATAAGAGCAATGTCATAAAACACAATACTACAAACTTGAAGTGTGAGGATTCATGTGGGAAAGCCACCGTGACAGAGTTTTCAAGTTATTGCACATGTTTCAGAGGTATTGCACATGGGATGCTTATTATTGTAGTAAACAAAATCGTGCAAACAAGCAGGTAGCAGATACTAACCTTCTTTTCATCAAATTAAAAGCGAAATAGCAAAACAAATATATAGATTAAACATCACATCTGACTCACAGCTGATGACATTTTTTTACAAGTCTTGATTTGCATTTATTTGTATAGTAATACATTTCTGATAACAATTTCCTTCAGCCCACTCATGGCCAATCTTCTCAATTTCCAGGCAAAGCTGCAATGAGTTTCCTATAATTGTGTAGAAACTAGAATGAACAGAATTAAACATGAATGAATAATAAATATCAGGTTGGTTCATGTTATACAAAAATGATCTTCTTGGTTAAACATTGTAGTTATGTATAAACAAAGACAACATGACAAACCAGAACCCAAAATCAATCCCGACCGGACATGTTCTGTTAGATGTGTTTGAAAACATATTTTTTTAAAACACTGAATCCTTCTTATTTCGTAAATTACAGCTGCGTTGTGGAATAGATCAGACAAATTCAGAAGTGATGTTTGTGCAAAGGTTGAATTTTGCACAAAATGAGCACATTACCCGCACACAAAATATGGCATTCACTCTCGAGATCATCTAGCTGTAACCTCAAGTAGTAGCTGTAAGTAGAGAGTATAAAGAGCAGGATAAATTCTGGAAAACTGCAAAAATCAATACATCCCTGCTTTTCAGTGTAGGATAGTATATAACTTCCAGTAAATCCTCAAACAAGATCGTAGCTCTGTCACTAGACTAAAAAGTCTAGGGATGGAGGAAGAGGGGAGGGGGGGGGGGGGGGGATAGAGAGAGAGAGAGAGAGAGAGAGAGAGAGAGAGAGAGAGAGACATTGACTGACTGAAAGCAGATGAGGAGGCAGGCAGAAAAACACAAAGGCAGCCCGAGTGTCTGAGCCTCTTCTTCTCACTATTATTACTTTGCCTATTATTATATATGTATTGTTTGTTATGAAACACAGTTATTTGTTTGTTTATGTAATTTTCTATTGTTGGATGCACATAGAAAAGTTCTGCTGTAACTCTGTCAGTTATAGGCAGGGACTTGACAAACAACCACAAGTAAATACAAGACCCGATTACTTTGTGTTTGATAGAAATGTTATGTAACAGCGATTAATTGATTGTAGTTAATTGATCTAAGGGAAACTAATTGGCAACTGTATTGATTAAGGATGAACTGGCAAAGTAATCGGAAAAAAAAAAATATATATATATTATTCCAGATTCTTTATTTATCTTTAAATTAAATATTTTCATTTTCTAACATTTTAGAAAAATGTATTCTTCAGGGGTTTTGATGACTTGTGGGAAAGAAATGTAGTGTATTCATGTTGATGATGCTTCTATTGCGCGACAGATGAAAAAACTAACAAAACTAAAGAAAACAAATATCTCCAAGTGAAAAAGTGAAGAAGACATGGACAAAGATGTCAAGAGAGTGTGCTGTAAATAAAATCACATGATCATAGTTTATCACAGAAACATAAATCTTCCAAAAAACCTATTTCAAGGTGTTTCCCCCCCACGAGTCTGTGGGACGTTCCCCTCCCTCACCTGTCACTTTCCCTCCCTGCCCACAGGATCTCTGGGCTGACTCCAGGGATGTGGGAGGGACATTTGTCATAAAGCATGTGTACAGTTTACCACAAACAACAGTTTGAATCTACCATGGAGGAGAAAAAACAGATGTGTTCACTCCTGCTCTGAAACACAACACTACACAATACACCACATACTGATGAGCAGATGCTTACGACTGTAAATGTACAGAAGGGTTATGTGTGATTCTACGGTTTGTGCAATAAAAGCTCTAATTATGATTTTGCACAGATTGTTACTATTTCCCAGCTGCTGCAGATCTTTAAACTCATACGTTTCTTTTTTAGAGATATTTAAAAAAAAACAGAACATATTGTCTCACGTCCCAAGCCTTCCCAAGTATTTAGCAGGATCACAGTAAACGCTGTATTTTAACACTCCAATTCCAGACTCAGCAGAGACGTTGAGTATTTCTCTCTTCAGAAAGAAACGCTGTGCCCGTACTTCTCTTTCTCTGGTCTGTGATCAAACTGCTTGATTTGAATAAATGGCTGTAAAATGTCATAGTTTCCTGCTTCAAAAACATTTCCAGACTTGACCGGTGATGGGATTTGCTTCAAAATGCTTCAACTGTGCAACAGAAAATTGAAAACAGTTATGTCTCCACTGTGTGTTATGAATCTCATATCTGTCTTACTTGACCGGCTTCCGTATTCACCTCATGCCTGATGCTTTAAATAGGCCACTTGAGAGGTCACAGTTTCAACGTCCATAAGAAAACTCTTAAAACAGATGGAAATGAAGTTGTGGAGCAGAGTGTGAGAGCTGATGAGATGCTTCAGAGCAAAGGCCACCAGTTTTCATGGAGGCACATGTGAATGAAGCTTGTACTTAGAAATCATAATGCACTTAAACATATTTAACCTTTGTTATAATTGTATAGATTAAGTAATTTTACTTTCAAGTGGATTAATTTTAGTGCATAACGAGATCTGCAAATCCTTTCCTTTGAAAAAGCTCTCTTTAAAATTAGTATATATTATTATTAGAGCTGTGAAAAATAACGCGTTAACGCGTTATGATTAAATTACAGGATTAATTCGTTTTTTTTTTTTAACGCATTTAACGCATGCGCAGAAGGACCTTCCAATTCCGCCGCCTCGGCACTAATCGCCGCTCTAATGCAGTCAGACGGCAGCTGCCATTCAAACAAACAAAGAACATGGATAATTCTGATGAACCTGAGGACCTTCTGGACGGGAAGATCGTGTTCCAAAAAAACAAAGATCGAACATTCAGTAAAACCAAGGTGATATGCACACTCTGCGAGAAGTTATCGTTTCGACGTAGCAATACCCGCCTAACCACCGCAACGCGAAGCATGTGTTGGTCGGCGAGGGGCGTTCAAGTGGAATGCGACAAACCAGACTCACTCGCAGGACACATTGTGCAAAAGAAGCGGTCAGCTTTACTGTCAGAGAATTTGAACAAGTTAGTTTGCCTCACCAACTGGCTAAAGAACGAGTAGCTAAGAGGGCCTTTAGAGGCATTAAATTGTATCATGGTGTGGTTAATGGTTGTGTGACAAAAAATATAAAAAATGTCAACCATCCTATGGCTAAGAAGCTCAAATAATTTCTGTTTGATTTAAAAAAAAAAAGTTTTATTCAACCACACAATGGCTAAGGAGCCCGAATATTGTTTAGGATGAAGATTATATTAATGTTCCATATGGAAAAGCAATGATAACTGCTGAAGAACTGCTGAGTTGCAGCACAAAAGAAAAGTTAAATGTCATAAATCTTGTTTTCACAAAAATATTCCGAGAAAATCGGTAATGTGATTAATCATGATTAATCCATAGAAACCTGTGATTAATTTGATTAAAAATTGTAATCATTTCACAGCCCTAATTATTATATACTTTACAAGTTATCCAATATTAAAGTAGGTATATTAAGTACTTTAAATTCATTCAGAATAGTCGTAGAAGTACAATGGAAAAGTCATATTACGCTACAAGTGCATATTACATAAATTACTTAGTGACAGTTTGAATATGAAAAACTGTGTGTGGAATTCTGCTCAGTTTCAATCATCAATCAAATAAACAGATTTTCCCCATTGTAAGACAAAGCGAAATCTACCTGGCTCATTAAAATCAAATGCTCAACCTACTGTATTCGCTAAGTCGTTGATATTTAACTGGTGGCATTTATATCAGTCCCTGTGGTGTATACAGTTGACTGGAATCACGACTCACAGAGCTAGAGAGCTTATGGATCAGTCGTGCTTTTCAGCTGAACATCCCAACGTCTTCTGCCGGTGGGATGGAGAACCATGACGCTGTCCTCTGGTCGTTCAGCTCAGGCGCTGGCGTATGGTTCCAGAGGTGATGGGGAATTTCAATGTGCATTGTGAAGGAGTGACAAGAGTCAGAGTTAAAAAAGGGAGTAAACCCCCCCTGTGTGGAGAGTCACTTCACACCCAACGCTACACATCAACCCAGAAATGAATGAACCAACCTACTGGGCCATAACACTGCCATGGACAAATCAATGAATGTCACATTTGAATAAAAGATCTGGAGACATTTTTCACTTTTCACTGTCATCTTTTAAAGTGATTCAAACGTTTGTCTTCGGGATCAAAGCCTGTGTTTCATCACAGCCTTGGTTTGAGGCCAATGTGGCCACAGTGGATTATTTTTTGCCTTTTTTAAAGTCAAAGATGCAGAAAGAATTCACTCCCCTGCGGTTCACACAGACGTCCTAAAAGTACTCGGACTATGAACTCCTCAGTACAAGTGTGTGAATGTGTCTTTGGTGTTATTGTGCAAGAACAATATTCATGAGAAACAGCCATGACCTCAACGTTGTACACAGCAATAATCTCTCCTTGACAGCTAATGGCAGTGATAAATATTTACCCCCTTGAAATGCTTCTGCTTTGGGAGTTAAAATACGACGCGGCACACCTCAGATTATTTTCCACACAGCTGCACATTCTTATAATTAAAACCAAGGGGGGAGACAGTTCGTCCATGATGAATGCATGTTCTGACAGCGCTGAACTGCTGAACTGCTGCAGCACGATGGTTCACGTCGCACAGACTGCTCACCTCCGAGAACGTTGCTGTCACGCTGTGTGAGGAGTCACAGTGAGTGTGTTTGCATTATACAAGCGTGTGTGTGTGGAAGGGAGGGGGGGGGGGGGATCGACAAGTGTCTAGATGAGTGTTTTTTGGGTATGTTGACTTTACAATGTCAGATTCAGCTTCCTCTAGAATTATGTGTTTATGCTCCTCTCTGGTGTATTTCTTTCAAAAACAAATACCAGTTATATGTATAAACTGGCTCATAAGACATGTTGATATATACATCTGTGAGCATATTCATAGTCTGTATACACTGAGTTGTCATTGTTGTTGTGTATGAATCTACTAGCTACAATATTCTCTGAAGAAATTGTACTTTCGCGAAGGTAACAGGCATTTTTCAAAGCAGGAAAAGCACAGGTGTAAAAAATAAAATGAATGGTGGCTTGGTTCCATTCAGATGCCTCTGGCTCAGGGTCCTGGTATTTTTCATGCTTCCATTCATGCATCTACTGCACATCTGTAAAATGTAGGTAAAGCACACAAGAAAAACATTCTGTGAAGGACACTGGGAATGGAATCAGTCAGTCGCTGTGTAAAGTACTTACTTAATTAAAATGTATATAATAAACAAATAAAAACAAGTAATATTTTTGCTAGATTTTAAATAGAACTTTACTGTTGCCAATGTTCCTGGTTCTGGTTGAGTTTTTCTTATATTTGTTCTGCTCCCCAAGCCAAACTCTGTGACCAGAGTGAGCATAATGTTCCACAGCAGCAGCCCGGCACAACCGGAAAACACTTCTGTATATAATTGTGGTTTGAGAGGTGCTTTATGAGAAAAAAAGGTTGCATTATTATTAGCGCGTTGCTGCTGAGCCTGTCAGGGGAAGAGTCGGTTTGTTGTGACAAAAGTAAAGAATGTCTCTGCTGACGAGTGGAGGCGGTTGAACAGGGTGAGGTCGGGGTTCAGAAATAGCTTCAGAGGCGAAGGTTTGCTCGTCACCTCTCACATGAACAGGTCTCGGCTGAGGGCAGCGTGTTGAATGGATGTATAGGCCAAGGTACTACCTAAAGGAAAACATGCATGCTGTCATAGGTCCACCAAGTATGTTCAGGGTTTACCAAGAAACTTCAAGATTATCAGAAGCACAAAAAAGAGAAGGAATTAAAAGAATTTGCTTCAACAAGCTTTTGTCACTATGTTCATATGGAATTGGTTATTTTTTTTGGTGCTATTAATAATATATGACATTTTTGAGTGTCTTTGAATTCGCCACAAGGTAATTAATTTTGATCTGATTTAAAAATAGGAGAATATAACGTTGCCCCTTTTTTAACATTATTTACCAGTGACTCAGCAAAGCCAATTCACTTACAGATATACTGGAGCTCTTGGTTCATGGAGTTGGCCAAAGGCTCTTGTGTGTTGTTTACTATTTTGTGCTAATATAAGATAAAATATCAGATCTTCTGCAATGACTTTTGTTTCTTCGGAAGGCACAGACTCCACCCAGCTGTCCCAAAAAATGTAAGCTGCACTTGAAAGCATGCAAGAGTTTTCTTTTATCCTGCATTTTTAAAACAAGTATATCTGAAATGCTGCAGTTTCTGAGTGAAAAAGAATTTGCTTAAATTTTAACAAGTCACCTACTGGTTGTTATTTCCTTTTCAAAAATGAATGCGCTTTCTTCTGTGAATACTTTCAGAAAAGCAGCCAAAGATTATCATGACCTCTTTTAAAGCAAAGAAATCAGAAGAGGTAAATCAGACTGACACGAAATGTCCTATATGAACTGGGACAACTCTCCATAGTTGTGCCCTTTGTGCAGTCACCATCTATCATGAACACCTCAACCCGAGGGTGATATATGATTGTTGCACTTCTGTGACCGGAAAATGAACTGATAGCAATTTTATGTCTCCACTAAATGTAGCTTATAATACAAATAAGCAAACTATAAGCTTTTAGGAGGCTGTTCAAGGGTCTTGATGAGAACTTTGACAAACTGTCATTGATAGAGAGATTAAGAGATAAGACATTGACTTCTCATCCAGCCCTAATTACAAGTTGTTAAAGGTATAGAAGTACGTCTTGGATTTAGCTCAGTGATGATTGACAGTGAGTCTTTACGTGTCGTGTTTCCCGGATTCTAACTCAAAACCTTTTTTCCCGTCTTTCCTCAGATCTCATAACCAGAACGGCTCAGGAACATTACCGCAAGACCAGACAGAGAGTGGAAGAGAATCAAGACGAATGACAGCCTATCACAAAAGAATAAGTAGCAGCAAAAACAGAGAGAGAGACAAAAGAGCTGGGGAAAAAAGAGGCGTAGAGTAATCGCAAGCCTGTGAGCAGGAGAAATACACATGGTAAAGCTGTCTGGGCACAGCAGAAGGAGATGAAGTACACAAAGCTCACAAGGGACCGCAGAGAGGAGGCTGGCTTTAAAGCCCTTCACATGCCACCACAAATTCTGCCCCTGGACAACAAGACAGAGAAAATGGCAACCATAAATAAATGTGTGTGTGACTTTGTGCGGGGACGTCTACCTTTGTGGAGATCAGTTTGAGATATAGACGTGAGGATATTTTGGGAAAGTGAGGGTATTTTGGCTCAACCTTACAACAGAGGGTTTGAATTCTGAGATTTTGAGGCTTTTAAGGTTCCGTTGAGAACATTTAAGATCAGAAATTTAGCGGTGATGGTTAATGTTTGCTAAGTGAAAATATAAGCCTGACTAGACAGAAATATGATGAAATATAATATCATTGTCTGTTTTCAAATCATCTCTCAAAGTGTTTTCTTTTACCGAATGGCTTTTTCTTGTTTTTTGTTTTCAAATTTTTTGTGTTTCTTTTTAACATCTTCTATTGCTATTACTTTTAAATGATGTACCAATTTGTAATGGCTGCTTTTAAAAGAACTACTACTATTTAAAAAATGAAGAATAGCGCTAATGCAGAGAAGTAGATCCAGTAGATTGCAGTAATACACCTTGAGGTTGCCACTCGCCGATAAACCGAACAAAGACAAATAAGTACTACTACTACTTCTACTACTACTACTGGGCAGTGGTCAGGGGCAATTCAGGTTTCAGTGTCTTGTCCAAGGACATTCGACCTGCAGTGTGTATGTGTGTGTGTATGCATTACATGTGAAAGCTTTCCAAGAACAATTCCTGTGGCCATTAAACAAAGCACAGAACCATATATTAAACAACGAGTGGAACGTTAGGGTATGTAAGACGTGTAAAACCCGCAGACTCAAGAATCAATAATACCCTTGAGTGTTTAAGCCAAACTTTTGCCTCCTCGCTCAAATCCTTCTTTTCCTGAGACCACTGTTTAAATTATGAAAGACACATAAAAGAACCACTAACCCGGAACAGGCGCCAGTGACTGCTGATTCACCTTAGTTACAGCCATCATCACAGGAGAACCTGTTCTTCCACAGAGCTCCACCACATGCCAGCAAACACACACACACCACTTTACAATCCAGCCAAATAGATGAAGTCTGGAGTGTCTCAGCTTTTCCATCTATTTCTCTCTAACTCTCACTTCGCTGAGAGACAGCTTCCCTGTGTCCCCAGCGCTCACTACAGACTAAAATGCAGACCCACAGCAGCCAGGTTGTTTGGAATTGCATCATGTTAATGTGTGTAAATCACTCCGGATGTGCCAATTGCTGCTTATCTGGAGAGGTGATGCGAGTCGACGCTGGCAGTGGCATATTCGAATGTGTCGACCTGCCAACCCGTTACGATGCTCATCAAGATAATGCAGCTGTGGTGGCTTTCATGGAAACACGTCTCGAGAGTTGTGGCATGTCGTTATGTTGCCGGTGTCCTCTACACATGAGGACTCGGTTCTTACTGTCAAGTGGTGTACAATCTGAAAAAACAAGTTATGCAGTCTCAAGTTTATTTTTGGCCTCTGTGCCTTGATTATATATAGAGACAGTGCGAAAAGACAAGAAATGTTTGGTAGAGAGTGACATGCACAGAAGAGTCCAGCCTCCCAGGATTCAAAGAGGGGGACCTCCTGCTTCTGAGCAAATGTATGTTTATATATATATTTAGGAGAAGGTATAACGTGCCTCTTTAAAAGTTAATAATCTTTTAAAGAGGCACGTTTTTATTTGAAAAGGTTTACATGCTCTAATGTTTAGAATGTTTCCTCATACTGTCCAATGCTGCAGCACCTCTATTCAGCCTCTGACTGAAACACTTGGTTTAGCTCCTGTCTCTTTAAGGCAGCCCCTCCCGTCTAAGCCTAGTCTGCTCTGATTGGATATAGCTGGCCAGCTCTTTTGCTATTGGTCAACCACTTCAAAAAAAAAATATATACACAGCATACTCAGGGAAAGATACTTTGGAAAAGCATCATACGTCTTCTTTAAATACCAAATAGGAACCCACTGACATTAGGGTATTAAAACTAATACTTAATTGAGCTTCTACTTGATAAACTACCTCCTAAAAGATACGTGAATCATTCCATTGGAAAGAAAAACATCAGACTCTGAGAGAGCTCTTGGATCCAGTGAGTCCACTCCTGATTGTATAGTTCTGCTAAAAAAGTCAATGGTGAATTGATTGCATTCATTCAGTGCTTTTCAAGTCTTAACGACCATTCTAGAGAGTTTTACACTCCAGGTCACATTCACCATTCACACATGCAATTAAGCTGGGCTGCTATGTAGAGCTCTCTATTTAGCCACAGCCACCTCTCAGTCGGAAACCATGAGGTCCAAGCAGAGGTACAACACTCAGCTCTTCTTAACCTTTCACTTGCAGTAGATTCACAGTAATTTATTGAACTGCTACTCACATGATTTTCGATTCAACTTAAGTAACTTAGATTAAGTTCTTACAAAACAACTGCAGGGACACAACACTGTAAAGACCATGATTTAGCACTACGTGTGGAATATGCCGTTGTGACTCAGAGGCGGACAGAGGATGTCCTCATCACCTTGAGGCTCAGCATGCAGTCCTCTTTTTCCTGCTCTGTGCTGAATAAACAGAACGGATCAGACAAAGAATACAAATGGAGAAACTGGGAGGTTGAGCTGAAGTGTAGCAAAGTGCATGTGTCTCTTTGTTCGTCAACGCGAGCACATAGTCAGTGCGTTGGCCCTGATTTCCCTAGCATGACTCAACGCTGCAGTCTGAGGAGTCAGTTAAAGGTCTGGCTGCAAACTCCAAGGACTGTGTGTGTGTGACAGAGAGCATCCTTTTGTCTGGTGGAGGGCTAGGGGCTGGCAGCAAAGCCTATTAGTGCTGAACCAAGCCTCGGGGCCCAGTGTTTGGGTGCATGTGTGGTTGGCAGTGCACGTGCTTGCAGATACATGGATGTGTGTGTAGGATAAAGACTGCTAGTCAATATGTTTTTAAATACGAGTAAGAAGACAAACCACATGGTGACAAATGAAGGAGAAATATTTTCTTTTCATGTAAAATGCTCAGATTTTTCAGGGCTTTTTATTATTATTACTCTTTGCACAGTTGTATCGCACTCACCCAGTGTCTCCACTTTCTCTCTGTGAGACACTTTAGTCCCATGTGTGTGATAAATCTCGGCCTCATCACCCTTTGGCTGAAATAACACAGCGTCGCCAGGCTAGCACTCAACCACAGATTGCATGACATCCGCAAGGCGGAATTAAAGTGCTGCTTCTCATTTCATACTATCTGACATGAAACACTCCGACTGTGCATGTTACCGACCACACAGAGCACTGAGCATGTGTCGGGTTCATCAGAGACTTTGAGGCGGCTGTCTGGGACAAAATGTTTTCATACGAAAGTCGTCGTGTTCAGCTTTTGATGATGTGGACTCATGGGACACAGTGAAGTGCAGCTCCTAATTAATATTTGTTTACATTTCACCATGTGAAACAGTCAACTCATAGCCTAACATAACTAGCAGAGCACTCATTAGAGCAGCCCATCTTGGGAAGTTAAAGAAGAAGGGAAATGTAACGGGTCCTCTCCTGACCCACGTCCATCCTTCCACCTTGTTTCATGGGAATCTGTTCAGTTCATTTTTGCACAGTAATGTGAAGATGATTTCGATGTAATTGTCAAAAGCAAAAGGCTCGAAACATTTTCCCAGTACGAGCTTCTCAGTAGTGAGGATTGAGGTTTCTCTCAACTTTTCATACGTGCCTCCAAATTAAATCATCCTTGCTTTGATGATTTATAGAAAATAAAACAGGGATGTTTTGATAATCACATTCAATGGGAGTCTTACTATTTACTGATATTTGATAGTAACAATAGTTCACCTACCTATGATATAGAACTCTAGCTTTATAGTGACGGTTTGAAGTTTTACAAATTCTCTCCAAGCTTTTGAGGTAAGTTATTCACACTCTAAAAACAAGATGTATGATCTCATTGGAAATTGCTACATATCATGCCACTCTCAGTAAGACTGCAGCTACCACAACACATATTTACATGTTTGTGTCTGGGAGTGTAAAAATATTTACAGATTAAAGTAAAAATTTTTTTAAATAGAGATGGTTTTAAAATTAATCGATGTTAGAATGTGCAGCATATATGTACCTAAACAATTTGGTGTGAAATCAGATGATGAGGCTTTCTTTATTTCTTTATTTCTGTATTTCTGTATTCTGAAAATTGTAAAAAAAATAACATTCTTCTGTTACTCTCATCGTAATTTATAAGAGCCAAACAAAAGATGAGTGGACCTATCCGCTAGCAGGCTTCCCAGACAGAAAAGACAAATGAATGAAACAAGGCGTCTCAGGGTTTAACCTTTACAGTAATGAGAGTAAAAAACAGGAGAAATATCTCTTCACAGGTTGAGAATTAATAATGTAAGGCATGATTATGGCATAACAAGGGCAGAGCTGCGCTTATCATATGGGTGCAATAAATTATAATTGCCCTACTAATGTGGAAGGGTGGAACAAATTACCACACCAGGCATCAATAACCAAACATCTGACCCTGTCCATTTTGAAACCCATGGAATGCTGAAAAAGGTCAGGGTTTATCATTTCATAAACACATTTCACACATCATTTTTTAATTTCACCTCCAAGGAATACATTCAAGCTGGATAGACAAATGTCACGCACTGTTTTTAAAGCAAAGAGAAGGGATTACAGTGGGTTCGAGTTTAGTCTGCTTCAAAAACTCGATTAGATGAGATTAGATCAGGCTTAATTAGAATGGATGGCGCACACTGCATGGCCAAATGTGATCATGTTCATGTTAATGGGCCAAACATGCACCAAGAGTACTTTACACACTGCTGATATATTAATGTACAAACAGAAATATATATATATATATATATATATTCAAATGGAAGACCCTATAAAAATGTTGTTTTGCAGGGCACATGCAAGTTCTCACTCTGCTGCAGTGACTGAGCAAGCGTTCCTACACTCTGCAACTTTAATGTGACATCGTCAAGGGATGGGTGGCCTGTGTGAAACAAGCAAAACGTCTGGTTTTCCATATTGCCTTTGGTACAACCCAGAAATAGCCGCTATTTCCCATGCTGTGTGCTAAATTGAAGTAAACAGACCCTTTATGCGACTATCACTTTAAACTCATTCACTGTATATCAAGCGCTTTTACCCCTGATCTGCAGGTTTTGAGAAGCTTCACAGAACTGAATACTAATCATTACGGTTCACCATGTTTCCTTTACAGCCTTCAGGGACACTGCAGTACAGATGGGAACCACGTTTTTCAATCTAACTGTAGGGCTGTGTTGTTAAACGCTGTCTGAAGTGATCATAACTTAACCAGGAAAGCTTGTAACCTGTTTGGATATATATTTCTATGAGCCCCCTTAACTGTCATGGCTGCAGCACACCCACGGTGCCCATTGCTGCTCTGCTGACAGTATTTCAAGTTAAACCATAAAACACGCAGAGCCGGTGAAAGCTCTGTAGTTATTTATTGTTAATATCAGCAGGAAAAGACTGCAAACTAACAAATAAGGGCAGATACTATAAAAGGCTCTATGGGGAATCGGGTCTCTACCTCTCTAGGTGTTTGGAAAGCAGGTGTCCTACTACTGGTTTTGACAAAAGGGAATTTCACTCACAGTGCACACCACCATCAAGGGCGAACACTTCTACACATGATCATCACAGAAGAGAAGAGTATAACACAAATTTAAATCTTCATTATATATTTTTAATAAAGAAAGGTAATTAAAATCCTGGTTCTGCAACATAATCTGCATCTGCACCAAAACTCTAAATGTTCCTCCTGGGTGCAGGTCACATCCCTCCTCCAGGTTTATTGGAGATCATCGTTTTTATATAATCTTACAAATGAAGAGGCCAACAAACAAGCAATCATATCCCTCCGCCAAGACTAAAGCCCTATATCTTACCAAGACAGACAAAGAGAAAAATATTCATGGGTCTGCCAGTTCAAATATATCTGCTCCAAAATGTAAAAAAAAATGTCCTTGGTTCATAACCCACCCCTCCACAAAATATCATGGAAATTCAACTAATATCTAGGCAACCGCAGCAGCCCAGCCTCCCTCACACGTGCATCCATGCTGGACAAATCCACATGTCATTCTTAACATCTCATGTTGATCAGCCCCAATGTAGGAAGTGGTGTGATATATCATGAAGTGTCTGGCATTACGATCGGCCTGTTGCAGATGTAGCAGGGGAGATTGCATGTGTTGAGGTTGTGGTTTACGGGCATGTAGCTTGTCAAACATTCATGCTGGGGAGCGGAGTTGGCCGCGTGCCACAGACCTCGCAATGCTACACTGATTTTCTTGAGTTCTTGATGCTCCTCCATGATCTTTTCTAAACTTAAGCATTGGAACAAAACGAAATCTGGAGATAGTAGAAAAAAAAAAATATGTCACTGATTCTCATTAGTCTTGGAAGTCTATATTTTCAACACCCATGAAGACAGTTTGATGAATTGGCAGGTTTCTTTCCACTTCACCATATTAACGTCAACGAGATGCAAAGGAAGACAAAAAAACAACCGGAGTGGAATTGACAACATTTTTGACGAGTGTGAGATGATTAATGAGCAAAGAACCCAGATTGACAACATCCATTACGTGACACGGGTATTTTTCAAAGAGATGCTGAAAAACCTTTGTCAAAGATTAGAACTGTAAGTGAGAGATGGTCTCATTGTGGTTTTCACTGTAAACGCTTCAGTGAGTCTCATGCTCAAGTGCGCCACTCACCTGCTTCAGGGATTCAGGCCTTGTAGGTGGTAGCAGGGGCAGGAGACCATTTAAAATTCATGAAGGCATCTGTCAGTGGTGCGCATGAAGTAATTGGTTTAATAATAAAAGAAGAACATGTCACTCCTCGTCAGGTGGCACTGTGAGTGTTGTTTCTGTTTGTGTGAACAATAATAAAACTCTTTCATGTTACTACATCAATGTCAAGTGCAGTGTTCTCCCAAGGCATTTAGTGATGACACCTTCCCACTGTCATTTATCTTTTAATATTCCTTCTAAGACTTTGGCTGACTGCCACTGATACGCAGGCAAATTCACTAAGTTGTTTGACAAATATCCAGCAGTCCGTGGGGGGGGGGGCAGAAGCGCTGACAGCTTGCTCTCAGAAAAAATATATTTGTTTGTCGGAGCTGCACAGCAAATTAAACGGTCACTTCACCAAATCACAAATACTATCGATTCTTGATTTGCCGAGAGTTTCGAGACGCAAATACTAAGACTCGTGCAACAATGGAAGTGGAAATGAATAGGACTTTGTTAGTGTGCTGAAAAGAGACATATACTTTAAAAAACAGACGGTATAGTCAGGCTAAAAGCCAGAGAAATCCAAATATTCTGGGTCCCGAAGATAATCCACAGACGACTCTGTGTGCAGTTTTCATTATGAAGAGAAAAATGTCTCTGTGAAATTTGCAGGCAACCGTGCTGAATGAAAAAAATCAATATTTTCAACCCCAGTCAGTCTTTAAAAAGAAGGAGAAAGAAAACAAGAACACATTGACGTGATAACTAAAATATGGATATTATAAAAATTGCCAGTGTTGTGTAAGCTTTCCACATTCAAACTGGTTTCCCACCTATAATGTTGTGATGGAACTTAATTCATACTGCCAGGGTAAATGTGTTTGGTATATGCCCTCCTCACAGTGTTGGTCTGCATCTTACATAAGGTCTGGATGATGAACATAATCCTTTCTGCAGGACATTTATACAGTCACGCAGGCAGAGTGTGCTGTCATATCAATATCTAGTATCTCTGTTCATAGCTACATCATATTTCTTTACATTAAAAACGTGGTTATTATTACTTGAGCTGGTTCCATTTAAGTAATAGTAATACAAATCAAACACTCACATTTGAGAGCATGAAAACTAGAAAAAAATGACATTTTTTATAAAAAAAACATATATATTCGTTTCAACCAATTCAGGTCTAAGTTCATTACCATCTTATTTTTTATTTTTTTAGGTATTGGCTTTGCAGATATCCCTGTAATAATATAAGGACATAATAACTGTGATGAAATTGCATATCATGCCTCCTCTATTGTTTATTGTTGTTACTTTGATTTGTCATGTCCTGTAAATTAATCCAGAAATCTCCGTCTTCCCTTTGATTTTCAACTTCCAACTTAGTGGCTTTGTTGCTGTGACTCCCACCCACCCAATTTATTTTACACGGAACTTGCTGTGGTGACTTTAATCACAAGGCAATGCCATGGCAACATCACAGAACGTAAATAGAACCGGTTACCCGTGTCAAGCTATTTGTTTGTAACAATGCCACGCACCAATGAGCACGGTTTGAACTGGTATAAAACATACGACTAGTAAAGGTGGAAAAGTGATGAAGTCAAATAAATAAATAACTACACCATCTCCATAACTTATATCGTAATGTCTCATGCATACACAAACAAACACACACAAACATGATTGCACACATACTCAAATCATTCACCTTTTAATATTAAAGTGAAATCCAATTTACTGCAAATTGATACAGTAATGAGTTTGGAAGTATAGAAGCCCTCAGTCCCTTGCTTGTGAATCCATATATGCATTTTAATGGATGGCCCCCACCCTGGCTTCTGTAAGCCACCAGAGAAGGGACCGTTTCTGTGACTGAACAGTGGCGGCGTCCTTTGTAGCTCAAGCTGTAAAAACCTTTCATTGCTTCCAACCAGAAATATGATCTGAAACCAAACTCAATCCAAAGTGTCTGCCTGTATATATTCCATACATAGCCACAAACCTGTGAGAGAAACATGTCAATATAACATCATCAACCTGGAGCACTCTCTGATTGTAGTGGGTGGCTTAAGCTCATATTTCATGGAAGTCAGTGATGCATAGTGTAGAGTGGTGAGATTGAATACGTGACAGGATCTGAGCATTGTGTTTAAGTATTTGATAAAGGTGCTTACCTTGTTTATCCGCTATATGAATGGAATACATGTGTATGGGTTTTAATTGGTTATTTGATGGTATAAAAATGGGATAACAGCCATCATTGAGAGCTAATAATGATTTGTGATCGAACCTGGATACCAAGGCAGACTCTGGTTCTAAATTACATCAAAGCTCAAAATGGTGGCAACTGTGTATTTTTTTTGCCTAATTTGGAGACAACCCTTTATCCTGATTTACCCCTGAGCCCTACCATTTGGCCGTAGCCCTTCATTTTGCCCGTGGCAGTGAAGGTGCGGTGTTGTCCCATTTATCTATTATGTAGGGGTAGTGCCCATCTTGCCCTTCAAACACCCCCTTCTTACATAGTGTATTCAGGACCCCCCTGAAAAAAAAGGGATAGACAGAAATTCCCTAATTCTTTAGGAATGGAAGCGACTGTGAGTAAGGACCAAGGGAGGAAATTGTGACAGGGCTGTATTTTAATTCTGTGGTCACAGTTGACAAGCCTATACTGCCCCCACAGGCCCCAGGCCTTTAATACAGCTTTCTCCACGTGTCAGTCAGTGGATAGGGAATAAGTAGACCTCTTTAGATCAGTATAAACAAACAATATTAAATGAGTAGAGTGTTTTTTGTAGAATCTTAAGATATCTGTTAAGAGCATCTGACGTGCCACCATCAGCTGCCAGAACAGCATCAGAACGCCATTGTCTCAAAAGGACCTCCCCGCCCCCGTCCCCCTACAGTATCTGGTGATATGATGGTTGACAGTCTCCTGTAGTTGCTCAGTTAGGTTTGGATCTCGTGATTCTAAACTGCAAAGTGGTAGAAGCTTTTCTAGACGACCAGAGTTTAGGAAGCAAAAGTCCCATTTATCGTTCTCCACAGATAATGTTCCTTGACTAACAGTTGGAGCTACTCTGTGGCTTGGATCAGCATGAAACCCTTCACACACAATCAGCAATTTCTTTAATAAAAAGCCTGTGAACAAATACACTTTGCGGGAGAAGTTAAAGAAAGTCCAATCGCTGATCTTAAAATTCTGTCATGTGCACTGGTTGACAGCAGGATTATGGATTAGAGAAAACTGACACGTCAATCTGCCACTTTGTTAATATTTTTTATTCTGGATCAATTTTGGTTGAATTCAACTACAGTGCCTTGCATAAGTATTCACCCCCCTTGGACTTTTTCCCATTATGTACTGTTACTAACTGGAATTCAAATAGACTTAAATAAACTTTTTCCCGTTTGATCAACAAAACATGCATAGTACTTTGGAGGTGCAAAATAAATTTTATTGTGACACAAACAATAATGAGAACAAAAAAGTTGACATCTGTTGGGTGCATAAGTATTCACCCCCCTGTGTCAATACTTGGTAGAACCCCCTTTCGCTGCAATTACAGCTGCAAGTCTTTTGGGGTATGTCTCTACCAGCTTTGCACATCTAGAGATGGAAAGGTTTGTCCATTCTTCTTGGCAAAAAAGATGAAGCTCAGTCAGATTGGATGGAGACCGTCTGTGAACCGCAATCTTCAAGTCTTGCCATAGATTCTCTATTGGATTGAGGTCTGGGCTTTGACTGGGCCATTTTAAGACATTAACATTCTTTAATCCAAACCATTCCTTTGTAGCTCTGGCTGTATGTTTAGGGTCATTGTCCTGCTGGAAGATGAACCTCCGCCCCAGTCTCAAGTCTTTTGCAGACTGCATCAGATTTTCTTCAAGTATTTCCCTGTATTTGGCTCCATCCATCTTTCCCTCTATTCTGACCAGTTTCCCTGTACCTGCTGAAGAGAAGCATCCCCACAGCATGATGCTACCACCACCATGTTTCACTGTTGGGATGGTGTGCTCAGGGTGATGGGCAGTGTTGGGTTTTCGCCACACATAGCGTTTTGCATTGTGGCCAAAAAGTTCAATTTTGGTCTCATCTGACCAGAGCACCTTCTTCCACATGTTTGCTGTGTCTCCCACATGGCTTCTGGCAAACTCCAAACGGGATTTTTTATGGATCCCTTTCAACAATGGCTTTCTTCTTGCCACTCTTCCATAAAGGCCAGATTTGTAGAGTAGACGACTAATAGTTGTCCTGTGGACAGATTCTCCCACCTCAGCTGTGGATCTCTGCAACTCCTCCAGAGTAACCATGGGCCTCCTGGTTGCTTCTCTGATTAATTTTCTCATTGTCCGACTCTTCAGTTTGGGTGGACGGCCTCCTCTTGGTAGGTTTGCGGTTGTGCCATATTCTTTCCATTTTCTTATGATGGATTTTATGGTGCTCAGAGAGATGTTCAAAGCTCTGGATATTTTGTTATAACCTAACCCTGCTTCATATTTCTCCACAACTTTATCCCTGACCTGTTTGGTGAGCTCCTTGGTCTTCATGATGCTGTTTGTTCAGTAATGATCTCCAACAAACTCTGAGTCCGTCACAGAACAGGTGTATTTATACTGAGATTAAATTGCAGACAGGTGGACCCTATTTACTAATTATGTGACTTGCAAATGTGACTTGTGAATGCAATTGGTCGCACCAGATCTTTGTTAGGGGTTTCACAGTAAAGGGGGTGAATACATATGCACTCAACACTTTTCAGATTTTTATTTGTAAATAATTGTGAAATCCATGTAATATTTCCCCCCACTTCCAAATGATGCACTATTTTGTGTTGGTCCATTACATAAACTCACGATGAAGTAAATTTTAATCTGTGGTTATACCATGACAAAGAGTAGAAAAGTCCAAAGGGGGTGAATACTTATGCAAGGCACTGTATGGTGCTGTGATTTCTTCACAATGATAACCTAGAAGAGGTTTGATTTGCTCCTGCTTTTGTTTACAGACAAAATGTGATTTCTCTAATTTGAAATAACTAGTGCATGCCTGTTTGGAACGAGCTGTTTGCCTGGCCTGTGATTTGTTCAAAGTTTCGTGGAGCTCGACTCTGAACATAGAACGACAACAATAACACACCGCAACTGTGAAGACAATAAGATGAACGGTTCTCGAGAAATCCTTTCCGCATACAGACAGGCAGAGATTTCTAGAAGATTAGTAGATAGATTATTGGCCACAATGTAACGCTACATAATCAAAAAGAGAGTTGCAATCAAAAGAAAGCGAAAAACAAAACGGGGGAATTTAAAAATCCATTCCCTGTAGAATGGAGGAAAAACACTTAAGGAACAAGCAGCTGTTGACACTTTCCCACTAGTATGTAGCACACACACGCGTCTTCCTCCTTTTCCCCGGTGTTCACAGCCCTGCACTGATGAGCCAGGTGTCATCTTAACTGACCTTAATGACTTCTGACTCCTGCTTCGATTAACCACCTCAACACCTCCACCCATCTCTCTCTCTTCCCTTCTTCCTCGTGTCTCCCTCGATCTCTCCCTGTCGCACACGTAACCTATTAGCATAGCGCTATCTTTAACCCACTTCCCTCATTCATTAATGAAGGTAGGGAATAGGTGAAGCGTATTTAATGAAATCCGTGGGCGAACAGTCCTCCTAAATCATCCGCACAGGTTAAAGAGCAAATGGCTTTTTACACTTGATCATGCAGACTGTCAAGATCTACGTTCCAGATAGGTTCTGGATGTGTCCTGTAAAGAAAAAAAAGGAATATTATTAGCTGACAAAGTAATTCCAACTAGAGGGGATGAAAAGAATATCTTTATCACAAAGCAATCAGCTAAAGCAACTGAATTAAAAAGAGAAATGTGTAATAGAGAGAATTTTTTTGGGGAGGGAAGGTTACAGTTTGTGTGAGAGGTGGGAATTGAGTTATTTGAGAGATGAGAGTGAACTGAGAAAAGAGAAGAGAAGAGAAGAGAAAGCGGATGCAGTGACATGTTGAGTCCGCCCTGTGGAGGAACAGGGACAGTTACTGCTGTTACAGAATGTATGTGGGCTGAAAGGCGCTGAGGCTGAACAAACCTGTGTCTGGTGATATTCAATCTGAGGCGTCAGTAAAACATTGTGTGCATTAAACGGGTTCAGATAAAAACATAATTATTCGTAGGTTTAGCCAGAGGCATGAAACTTCTGCAGACAGCAAACTCAACCTGTGAGTTCACACAGAAACAGGAGTATACACACATCTTTTTTTGTTAAGACACTGTGTAGGCATTGTTCTGTTTTACAAATCTCCATTACTGCGGATGGACACATCCTTCATTTTTTTCCACATAAAAACCTAATGCACCCTCCACTTGTTGTCCGACCCGTCAAATAGAAGAACGGCAAAGACGGACATCTCTCAGGTTCTCCAACCGTCCCACACAGCTGCTGTCATTACGGCCGTTGTGCCTGGCAGTTGCTATAAAGTCAGTGCATGTATTCGTGAAACCATCATCAGTAAACACGGGTTCTAAACATCTGAAAAGTAATGATTCGGTTTATGGAGTCATTACAAAACAGACTTTTCAGCGTCACACAATAAACGCCCTAACGACGAAAACATAAAGTCTGATATATAAAATGACGTATTCCAATAAAAAAATGATCACAAACAAAATTACGTTCGGGCTGAAAATACACCTTTAAGTGGCATTTTGCAAATTGCTCTGTAAATGGAAAATACAAATTTAGGTTATTGTTCATATTGTCTGTTTTATTCACTATTATGTTGGTCTCTTCACCTGTGGCTGGTTTTAAAGGTCCTGATGCTTGAGGAGCACATATTCTTTTGTTATAAATGCGGGTTTTTATTTGTCAGAAATTACAGATCATGCGTATGGATCATTTGTTCAGATACTTCCAGGTTTCTGAAGCCATATATTTACTGGCAATGGGCAAACCATGTGTTACTGAAAAGAAGTCAAGTCCAAAGGCAACCACACACATGAACAAACACGTGCACCCACAATCAGCCGTCTTCCATGTGCCACAACGATGAGTGGTGGTCAGATACAGCATTGACCAAACACAATCACCATCACAGTTTTTTTGTTGAATAAAGCTGGTCTTTGTGCCCTCCATAAAGCGCATTATTACCTTAGCGTGCTATGCGTGAGTGGGAAAGGTCACTTGGAAAGTAGGACATGATTGGCGAGTGGTTATTTGCAGTAAGTCATCGTTGTGACACGGGAATCCATAGGGAAGAAGAGTTGCGTCTCTCTCTCTTGCTGGAATTGGCCACCAATCAATGGTCTAGGAAATTGGTCAGAGGTGCAGAGCTGCGAGGAGTGAAGTGGGGATGGGGGTTGGGGTATGAAATCGTTTGGTGAAGCATTAGCTAAAGATTATTTATGATCATACATATATTTATGCTGACACATCGGCAGTTAGGTGCTGGATTACAGGTCTGTCATTATCTGCCAAATTTTTCGGTTTTCTTATTCCAAATGGCAGGCTCGGAATTGTATTTCTCGGCAAATGGTTACTCTGTGATTACATGCTGGAGTCCAAATGAAGATCATTTACTCATCTTTATTGTCCTCTCGTCCTGGCCCAGGTCTGCGAGCCCCAATGTGATCCGCTATCTTTGCTGTTTTTTTCCTTTTATTTTTCTTTCCTCTGTCTCACCCTCCTCATTTCAGCTGGCTCCACTGATCTCATTTCCTTCTTTCGTTCGCTCTCTCCTTTCCCTTTCTCATTTTCTCTCTTTTCCCCTGTACCACAGAGACTTGGAGATGAGCTTATCACTTTCTGCATCACAGGGCCAAGCTGTCATGCTGGCTCTGAATAAGCCTCAGTGTGCACGTGTACGTGAGCATGCGTGGGGGTGAAGAAGTGAAGAACAGCTTGTGGAGGTAGGTAGCCTCTAGAACATAGACTCTTTTGCTTTAGACTTGCATGCAGCCATTACTGATACGATCCCTCTGAAGGTCTTACTTACTTTTAATGATGGTTTGTTGCTGTGACACACTGGGGACTCCACCTCCAGCCCAATGTGTGCTGCTGTTGGCTGCACCACGTTTTAACCCTAAATAGGATAAAGGGTTCAAGTTATATGTGAATTAAAGTAGCCTGAGCAACCAGGGGCATCTTAAGGAGACATATTGTGCACTTATTCAGGTTCAAGAGTTTAATTTTGGTTATTAATTGAAAAGGTTAAAATGCTGTCCATTGCTGCAGCTCCTCTTTTCAGCCTCTGTCTGAAACATGTGGTTTTTAGCTTCTGCCCCCCCCATACACACACACACACTCTTGATAAAGCTCTGTTTTGATTGCTTTCAAATAGCAGCACAGAACATAACAAAGTCGTCCTACTGACAGGAGATAAAAGAAAGTACTTAGAATTCACATTTCCTACAAACATGTTCCCGGAAATTCAGATCCTGGGACAAGGCTGTCTTTAAGCACACCATTAGCAGCCCAAAACAAGATGAAACAACATAGGAAAAATGTCCTCTCTAAAAGCAATACCATCATGCACTCTGCCTTTATCAAAGTGGCAGACCCTTCTGAACAGATAAATTCGTATCCTCCAAAGAAATCCAGGAATCTCTGTCTCGACGTCCCTCAGTGTTCTTGGAACCTGGTTAAAACTGGAAACAACAAAGCAGATTCGTCATCAGTGATTATATTTTATAGGTCATTGATGTTTTTAATGTTGATGAACATTAAGGTAAAGGTTTATAGTCTTAAATAGTTTTTTTACTCTTTCACATTCCTGCCTCAGCATAAGAGAGAAAAATAGATGTTTTAGTGGCCGTGTTGTGTTGTTGCGATCTGTATCGCTGGCTTGCACTGGTCCTCAGACGGGGTCAGAACGAAGCCACGTTGAAATTTGTTGTTTTCTTTCAAAAAACTGTTTTACTCAGCTTCAGTTTCACTCCCCTCACTCAGCCAATGGTCTGAAGGATTGACCTTAAATGGTTCTAAACCAAAACGTTACACAATGCACTCTTTTTCATTATGCTTTTTATGTATATCAGCGGATTAAGATGCGTTTCATCCATCACTTTTATTGAAAATTATAGTATATAATATAAAATACATGCATTTTCCAGCAGATGGGAAAAAAGCAGATAGATGCCACACACAATCTCATATGGAGATATATGCATATGCTGCAAGCTGTCTTGATGAGTTTATATGGATCTGTCACATCCTGCCCGATGTCCCATCCATTAAAGTCAGTATTCATGCTGATTCTGGTGTATTCGACCGGTGCATCGCTGATCGGTAATGTTTTGTTGCAAGTTTTTCGACAATTTCTCAAAAAAAAAAAATAGTGTCCCAAAGATCATCTGTTGTCCGGAAGGTTCTTAGAAATGAATTCTTTCTCCTACAGCTGGCGCAAGGCTCCCACCAGGAAACGTATGTAGAGATATTTGGAGGATGGGGATGATGATCACTGTCATCTGTCACATGCAAAGAAATATCCACATCTGGATTTTTTGTATATTGAACCTGTAGAACCCAACTTATAGAATGATACTAAAGAAACCGCAAGAAAATAGTGTAAATGCTGAAACAGCTGAAACAGCATTCAAAGACTAAATCAGGAAAAGCAAGTAAAATGATTATAAAACATGTAGAAAGACTGTTTTAGTCGTTGGCAGGGACAGAAGACGTAAACATGATATTAATAAAGTTCATAAAACTCACATATTTATCCTTACTGCTGCATCATTACCCCTTTCTTCTTTGCTCCTTCTGGACTAAGAACTCATCAAATCTGAGCAGAATAGTACAAAACTTATGCAAAAAATATTACGACACTTTAAGTTTACCATGTCTCAAAAGCTGTGCCAGACCAGGTTCTCTTCTGCAGCACTGGCCTGAGCTTTTGAAACTAAATTCAGGAGGTGGGAGTTGCTACTCAAGACTGGTGATGCCAACTAAAATAGCATAGACGTCTCAATACTCAGTCCTCAAGGGACACTCTTCTCCTGAAGCACCATCAAAGATGGAGTGCCTCTCCACTGGTTAATCATTTGAATGGGAGTTTTGAGGAGGTTTAAAGCTGCTGTTATGTTATCCTGGTCTACACCAAATGTTTCAAAGACTTTTATGCATCTGATCTATGCACTGACAAGTGACACCTATTGAACCTATGCTGTCTAGCTGTCCAGTGGCTGCCATTACAGCTTATAATGACTTCTCTTCCTGCTCTCTGCAGCTGCCTTGGTTTCTAAGCACTGTGTTTTCCGTGTCATTATTGTACAGGTTGAAAAAGTTTCTATCATGTCTTCTGTCATATCTTGAATCATTGTACCTCGACCAGATAAATTGGTTGGATGCTTTCTCAAATGAAATTGAGCAAAAGCTTGTCGAGCATGGCCTGCGCTGCCTGTGAGAGAGAAATGCATTTGTGATGTTGGCATTTAACACAGGCTTTTTAGCATTCAAGCTGAATTCTCACTTCCTGCTGCACTTTGTAAAGTCGGTAAACATCTTCTGTTTGTTATACTCTGCTGAAAAAAAATCAATGCAGCTGTAAAGAATTAAAAAAAAAAAGGACTCAGCATCACCACATCGACAGGCTCACTCAAGTTCATAAATAGTTGAAACAGACATTTGTTATATAGAAGCCACTGCTATAATCAATAGTTTTAAATTAAGAGATTATTTCGTTAATAAACTAAAATAAACGTCTAAGTATGTATGTATGTATGTATGTATGTAAGAGTAGATTTATTTAGGATAATTTACAAAGAAAATTCACGGCTAAGGCCAGAGATTAATATCAAGTGACGGAAATAAATACTAAATAGGAAATATCAAATATTATGCAGCAGTATTTCATTAAACTCCAAATTTGAATACAATTTAATTATTCAACTTGAGATTCAGTCAATGTGGGCAGAAAAAGGTTTCATAAACAGAACTGTCTGTTGCCATGACACTTATATAAACTGATCATGCTGAACTCTTCGTCTCTTCTCTTGTCGATAGCACTCTAATATGATGATGACCATGCCTTATTCATTCAGCAGGAGTAACCAAACATTTTAATGAATAACATATTATACAGAGCAAGGTCTAGCCCCTTCAGGATCCCTTTTTTCAAATGTTTGAGTAATATGACAAAGACCAGCTCAGTGACATGTACACGGAGTGTTCCCCTGAACCGCACATACCCCGGATGTGACCCCCTCTTCACAGTTTGATACCACCTCCCTGAACTGATTGGAAGAGCAGGTTATGGAACATGCTAGGGCAGCGTCTGCACCAGGTCCAAGTGGCTTACCCTTGTAGATCACAGAGGCTTTTGTGGAAGCTGACGGCCGCTGCCTGGAAATACAAATCCATCCCTTCAGCACGGGGCAGAGCCGTCACCACCTTCATCCCGAAGGAGAAAGCCTCCCAAAACTTCTGCCAATTCAGAGGCATTGCCCTGTGAAATGTAAAAGCAAAGGTTTTCTTTTTCGAGCTGGCAAAGCAAATTACTTCCCGGCAACAAATCCAGACAACAAGACTAGCGATCAGACCTCCGTGTAGTTTGGCTGGACCTAGGGAGTCGCTATGGCTCTGCACCCCACAGAAGACCTGACTCAAATAGACCCAAGAATGATAAGACCTAGTCCGAAACGTGGTTAACTCAAACAAACCCCTTCAGAGACAGAACACAGACACAGAGAATGATGTCAATAAATTCAAATACCAAGCAGTAAGCAGTGATGGAAATAGAAAAAACAATGTTATTATAAACTATTAATGGCCAAACATCCTAAGAAAAACATTACGGTAAAATAAACATTAAAATAATTCATATCAATGTGTTGTTGCCATTTTTATAAGCATTAATCTTGTAGGCAACTTATCTTCTATAATAAGCGTTGGTTCAGGCCTTTCAGAGGAAAGCTCCCGTCAGCTGTGAAGGTTACAGTTCTTTTTCTTTCCCTCTTTCACTCGTTTCACACCGCTTGTTCTTGTGGTGACTGGGACACACTGATTGGATCGTGACTGATTGGACCTGGTAGTGCATATGTTTGGGTCCATTGAGATCCTGGCGAGTATTGGACATATTGACAAATGCAGACCCTGATCCCTGAGGCAGTAAAATGAATGTCACGGTTATGACATCATCAGCAAGTGCAGTTTAACATACATTGGGGATCAGGGTTACAGCCTTGACAACCATTCATCCGAACCACTGCACACTGTTCTTCCTGGAGTGACCACACACCCAGTGAGTTGGAAGCTCATTAGGTGAGCAATCGTCAATGAAATCGAAAAAAGGACAGTCAGAAACAGACGAAGACAACTATTTGGGGATTTATAGAAGGACTCCAGTGACCAAGCATGCATCTCTAGTATGTATCTGCTCTTGCTGACCCTACTCATGCCCTCTGACAAACAGTGTTTCCCTACCGTTTCTGAAAAAAATCCTGTTTTACCTGTGTTTTGTTGCACCTGTGTCCTGGCTTATCCCCGTACGTCACTGCAGAATGATGAGACGTTCAAAAAATAGATAATGAGGTTGGCGATAGGTTAGTCTTTTTGTAAGGGTTGAATAAGTTCCCCTGTTCAGTGCAGTTGTATAATAATTTCACGAGTAATCACTTGTCATTTTACATCAAATTATACATTCCATCAAGTTGATGTGCTGACAAAGACCAAAAAAAACAATCCCCTGAGGCTTCAGTGTTTTTTTAAATTCTGTTATTTATGGCAACAGCAGCCTCCCAGCATCATCCCTGTGCATGACACTGTGAACCAGCACTTACAGTGGCATATTATAATTAGCTGTTATAATTATCTGTTGCGCTACTGGCCAGCTGGGCTAGTCTTCAATAATATAAGAGGTACTAGCAGAGAATGAATAATTGAATGCGGTACAAAGGGGGAAGGACGGTAGCACAATAATATGGATCGGTAATATGAGACGTGTTTGCAGAAGACGTGATATGTGTTTTTCCAAGAATGATGGATTAATATGCTGTATATGGACGCTCAGTGACCTCTCCTTCATTCAGGCAAACAATGACCATCTGTTGCCATTGTAACCACTAATGATAAAAAAAGCCGATGGTGTCATAGCCTGCATGTTTTGGTCACACCGCCAAATATCCATGTCTATGACCGTTGAGTCGTAGGTTTGGCCTCCCAAGACCTTCTGTCCACTTTTAAGACCAGAACAATAATTACAAATTTTGTCCCGACTACATTACTACAGTTATCATACATGTAGTTCTGTTCTAAAAAAGTCTGTAAGGACACTCATTTGCTGCATATGTTATATGCTATTATTTGGTGTTTTAAGTCAAATTTGCAAAGCTTAACTGATAAAAATTATGAAATTATGAAATGTACGAATATGTGACATGTGCTATAATGAATAATAAAAGTAAGGACAAAAAGGGGCCAAATCAAAATGTGTTAGCATTGTTACATACATACATTCAATATCAATTGAATTCTGAATTAAATTAGAAATTACAAATATTATTGGACAACTATTTTTTCAGAGGAAAAAGGTGCACAGACACACACATACCCACACCAAAACAGTACAGTACAGTAGCCAGTCTGCGAGCTGAGGACACACAGACAGTGGTAGATAAGCCTGTGATGGCTCTGTTGGGCACATTTTAATCGCTGGGCTGCTCTACTATGTAGAGACATAATTAAATCAGGCCTTCACATAAAAAGGCTGTAACTAATTAACCAATAAATTGTCACTTGCTGCACCATAAATCATGATGTACAGATCAATTTTTATGTGCCATAGTTGAGAAAAGCTCAAACTAGCCAATATAAAACATGGCTTCCAGACAGAACGAGCTTTGAGTTATATAATTAACAGAGAGAGTAAATAAGAAAGGTTTATATTTAATTGTATGTATTTTTTAATTTCAAAGCAGCACGTCAAGGCTCAGTTCTAGCAATATACATTTTAAACAATTTCCTTATTTTTTTGATTACCTTTATCGTAAAAAATTTGCAACACAATGGATGTAATGTTAAACAACAGTGTGGTACGTTATCATTGTCAAATCGAAGTACATTTGATGCAAACTTCTAGGTATAGCTGGAAAACATATATTTGATTATATATATATTTTACCATGCAGAGCAGATCAATCGCTGAGGTGCTCTACTATTTGTTTGTGTGCTTTTAAAAGTTACAGCACTTTTTACTTACAAAAGGTAAACATAATAGATCTCGCACAAATCTCTCGACAACGGACTTCAGTCTTGTTGTAATATTTAACATACTGAGCATATCTTACACGTGCTGACAGCACCTACCCACAAAGAACTGATCATGGAGTTGCTCAAACACTGTCATACCAACTTTAATAGGCCGGGAAAACAATTAAGTCACAATTCAGTCAAGACACAGGTTTACCTTCAAGTTGTTCGTCGTGACTGACATATCAATAAATCCAAGAATATCATTATGTCCAATGTCCATCATGAATTTGTGCTCCTCGGCAGTCACCATATTTTCATCTTTTATTCAGTGTGAAGGCTTTGACTATTGGCTGTTCTCTGGAGATACATGAGTGTATTGTAAACAGGAACAGCTAGATAAAATTGCATACTTTTAGCGTAACCTTGCCGGGGCCCAGAACTTCCTATCAATGTGACTCCATTTATATATGAAGAGATTTGCCTGCTGTGAAAACCTGTGGCTTCTCTATACAGCCACTATGCTGTCCAGTAGATATGTCTTAATTGACAAAGGGCCATTAAATGTTAATACAAAATGGGACAACAGCGTTGATGTCCATTTAAAAACGATACTAGGTGGAGTTAAAAGCAATCCCATAATTTACCTCCGATCTGAAAGGTAAATTAAAATTCGGTGAAATGTTTAGAAATGTCGCCCCTTAAACCCAGTATCAATAGAAAAACCATTAACATTCCCTCATAGTAACGCTCGGTGGAGGTTTATGTAATCTAGGGGGGAATAACTGAGCCTGACATTAAATGATAAATGGATGTTAATGAGTAATCATTGAAGCACGGCAGATATGAATTCTACATGAACTCAAATGTGACAACTCATATAGGATGCCCACTTCCTGTGATACACCCCATGCATCCATAAACAATTAATAATCATCAAATTGGAGTGGGCTGATAAACCTACATAATTCCTGGATAAGAATTTAATGCATATTTCCGTGTGATGACCGTGTGTTAATTATACAGCATATGAAGAAATAAACGAGAAAATCCCTGAACTGTCACTATCACTTAACTGTATATGGCAGGAGAAAAACAGCACAGCAGCACGCTCAAGTAATTAGCCCCTCTATGAATCTCTATGCACCACTGCAGAATTGCCAAACAGTGACATCAATGTCTCATGGCAGCAGAGATATCTGATAAAAGTGAGAACCATGTCACTTTTTTTCATTATTTAGTTTCTCCGCTCTGTGTTACCTTTGTTGTGATTTGTTTGTAGATGAAGTGGCTCAGATCTTCTTAAAACAGTAGGGCACGCTGGAGAAATGATTCTATTCCGGCTTTGATCGCCCGTCCTGCCCTTCCAAGCCTGGAGGGCTTCAAAGAGGAGCGTAACTGAAAGAGGACATAGTGTCTTACAAGAGGCTCTCTCCAGAGGCCTATGTCTACCGGAAGCCTGACATGGATTTCACCAGCGAACAGGTATTCTGTATGTACAAAGCGTTTCAGGATATGATCGTTTTATCACCTAATTTATGTGAGTGCGTGTCAAATAGCACTTGAGGAAATAATTACTCATGAAAGGATAGCTTGACACTTTGGTCAACACTCTTTTATGTTTCCTTGCAGAAAATCAGCTGAAGAGACTGATCTCAAGTCTGTGTGTTGAATACGGAGCTTCAGCCAAGGAGCCATTCGCTTAGCTTAGCATAATGAGTGTAAGCAGGGGGAAACAGGCAATCTGCATTTGTCAAAGATCAAAAGTCGACCAATTGACACTAACGATGCGTTTACACTTATAGATATCAAGTAGCAGGTGGAATCTGGTCTCTTATGGCTCTGCCCTGGGGCAGTGTCATGAGCATGATTATGCACATTGTTGTTTTTACATTTATAAAAAACATTTTAATTATTGAGAGGATGCATATTTAAACAGAGAGAGAGAGTCTGGCCTCTCCCCCCTGGCCTCCAGTCTTTATGCTAACCAAGGCTTTACCATAAAGCAGGCTTCTGGCCTTCTTGTGGCCAGGACAAAATGGATGATTCTACCTTATAAGTATTGATATTTTCATGTAACTTAATTATGACTGGTAAATGGTCAGTATTTTTCTATATCATCCCACAGAGTATTTACATTTCAAGCCTCATCCTGCACACATTCGTGGAGCACTATGCACAGCACTGCTTTCTAACTGACACTGTCGATATAACATCGGGGTAATTTGGGGTTCAGTATCCCAAGGACACTTCAGAAGGAAGACTGGAAGAGCCGGGGATCAACCCTACGACCTTCTGTTTAGTGGAAGATTCGCCTCAATAGCCACTCGAGAAAGCATATATGCAAACATTTACCTAAGACATTTCTACAGGCCTACAGGTCCTCTGTACAATGTGATCACTGTGCCACACTAACAGCATCGCTGTCACAAGTGTAGACAAACCTTAGTTCACATCTCAGTCCTGAACAATGTTCTATGACTACACACTCTTCCCTTTCAGCGCATTACTACTCCTCTCTTAATTCTACACAAGTGATCCTGTATCAGAGCTGAGATGTGATCTTTAAAGGGAGGATGACAAAATATGTTCTGCCAAGGCTGAGGGGGAAAACACTTATTTGATAACTTATTGTGAATGCAATTTCAAAAAGAGTCAGTGTGCAAATATTTTACAATACAGAGAAAAAGGAAATGGGGTAACAAATTCACTGCAGCTTCAATATTTTCACTCACAACAAGCTTCGCTCGCTGTAATTTAATCAGGCCACTAGGGATGGACCAACAACAAACTGGTTCAGCATCAAGCTGAGACAACATTTACATGAAAGGCTTCGATCTGTCTTGTGTCTTGGATAGGGATGTTCCTTATTGCAAAGGTAGTATTGAAACAAGCATGGAGTACATTATAACACATGCATGTGGATCCATCTCATTCATTCGGCTTAAACTGTAATTTGCAAAATCGGTGTATAGTTTTATATCGACCACAGAAAGATTTAAAAACAGTAAAATGAAGACCTACAATTCAATAAAATTACATTTTGAAATTACTGACAAACATTTTGACTTTTGTACCTTAGAAATGACTTTTTTTAAGACACCTTAACCAAACCAATGCCTTTTAACCATTAGCTGTTTGTTTGAACGTGTTCTGGAAACGTTTGCAATCTCTACCAGAAAAGGAACAAATGTATGTAAAACAAAAATGTAAATTGCAGCCTTTTTTCACCAAATAACTCTTTGAATGAACTGAGATGAGAGACTCGTAGTGGCAGTTCAAACATATCCAACAAAGAAATTCTACTTAAAGCATTCTCATTGATTATTCACATTGATTTCTTTGAGACAAATGCTGCCTGATGCTTATTAAAAACATTATAGAAGCGCTGATGATTATAGCTGGTGGCTGCGAGAGGCTCATCGCAAACCTGTCATGCTCCTTTTATTCCTTAAGATTGGGCTGTTTCATTATTTATGGTGTAACGTCACCATGGAGGCGCAGCACTGTTCTTTTATTTTTCCTCTGGGCACATTGCCCTTGTCATGCAGGGTCACTATCATTTGGCTATTTCTTGCCGGGTTCCATGTCTTCTCATCTTTTCTCTGAATATTGTCTTTACCTCAAGGAGAGACACCGTGGGCTTGGAGTAGAAGGGCGCAGGGACATCAGTGTTCCTAGCTGAAATCCAAAAGACACTTCAGCAAAGGAATACAAAATGACACATTCATAACTGTTAGTGGGATTCTGCGAAACATGTCATGTGGGGGCAGCAGGAAACACCTTGTGAACATAAAGTCCACTCGGTGAATGTATGCCCAGCGTTTAGCTCTGTTTTCAGTCGCTACCAACTCCAGAGGTAAACATCTGGTTCTTGAGTTGTTAAATGTCACATGATTTTGCTCTCAAGAAACAAAGCAAAGCTCCTTACAAAGTCTTTCCTTTGCCACATCATTATTTATCACCTTGACTTATAAGTAATGTACACATGATTACTACAGCTCATAATAATTGTATGGCTGTGGGGATTGTGGAGTTTGTTGTTGTTGTTCTCCTCCTTCCCTGTAGTGTCCCCTCGGCGCGTGTGGGAGTCCGGGGCGTGGCCTGATTCCTGGCGACAACAGACGAGGCACACCGGACCCTAATCATCTCATTCACCTCCTCCATAAATGCCTGGCTCGATCATCACTCCAGCGCCGGATTATTCAGTATCCTCGGTAGATATACGGCCCGACCTTCTCGACTCAGGCACCGTTTTGGAATGTATTCTAAACCTTGTTTTCAACTTCTACACATACCTCCGTGTGCCTAACCACTGACGTCGCCTCCTCGCTTCCGCCCTGGACTTCATAGCCAGCCGGCACCCTGCCACTACTGCCAGCTCCTATAATCGTTAAATAAACATTCCTCTTACGTACTCCCTCGTCCGTGTCTGTTGTGGGGCCACGATCTACTAAAACCCTAACAGAATAATCCGGCCACGACATGGACCCCGCAGACACGGAGAGATTCAGACTGGCGTTGTCCTCCTACGAAGACCGGGTTGGACAACAGGAGAAGACGCTACTCGAGACCATGGCGGCCATCACCACCCTTACCTCCCAGGTGTCGCTGATCGGCAGTCGGGTGGAGCAGATAGGGTCGCACCTCGCCTCGCAGCCGTCTCCTCCAGCTCCGGGTCCAGCTCCAGCACCGTCATCAGCCGCTGCTTCGGGCTCGTTTCCCACTCAGCCCCGGGAGCCCTTTATCCCCACACCCGCCAGGTTTTCTGGTCAGTCTGGTGCCGCTAGAGAGTTTATTTTTCAGTGCGGACTCGTTTTTGAGCAACAGCCTTCAACATACTCCACAGATAGGTCGCAGATAGCTTTTGTGATGAGTCTGCTTTCAGACAGGGCCGCGGCTTGGGCGGTTGCACTCACTCATAGTCATTCTCAGGTTTGCTCTTCATTTACCTCGTTCTCCGACGAGTTTCTCAAAGTTTTTGACCATCCGCTACGCTGCAAGGAGGCCAGTAGCCGGCTCCTGTCTCTTCGCCAGGGAGCTAACTCCGTGGCTAAGCACTCCGTGGACTTCCGTATTTTAGCCATCGAGAGCGGGTGGGACGAGACAGCGTTACAGGGGGTGTTTCTCCGGGGATTACGAGACGACGTGAGAGACGAACTAGCTGCTCGTGACGAGACCACCTCACTGGACGAGCTAATTTCGCTAGCTATCCGCTTGGATTGTCGCCTCCACGAGAGACGCAGAGAGAGATCCGGGGGTGTCAGTCATGCACCTCCCGTGACTCGGACAATGGGTCCCTTCCAACGGGGATTTACGCTCTCTCCACCACCTCCATTCGGCCCGGACAGGATTCCTCCGCGGACCACCTCTTCTTCCTCTTCTTCTTCTCCAGGCACCGAGGAACCCATGCAGCTGGGGAGGACGAGACTACCTCCAGGGGAGCGTCAACGTCGCCAGCTACAGGGTCTCTGCGCCTACTGCGGGCAGGAGGGACATCTTTGTGACAACTGCCCGGTTTTTGTCAAAAGGGGGGGCTCACCAACCACTGGAGGAGCGTTGGTGAGTCAGTCTTCTGTGTGTTCGTCTCCTCCACGCCTGCTGATCAAAGGTACTGTTTCCTGGAATCAAACCTCCCGTTCGCTATCCATCTTGGTGGATTCGGGGGCAGATGACAATTTTATCGACTCCAGTTTTGTAACGCAGGCTCAAGTTCCCTGTCAGCTCCTCTCTCACCCCAAGAGGGTCTTTGCTTTAGATGGCAGGCTCCTGGCGCAGGTTACTCACCGCACAAATCCTTTTTCCCTGTTGTTGTCCGGGAACCATCATGAGGCCATTTCTTTTTTTGTTATTCCATCTCCAACTTCCCCTGTGGTGTTAGGTTTACCCTGGTTAAAGCTACATAACCCCCACATTGACTGGTCCTCGGTGTCCGTCCTAAATTGGAGTTTATTTTGTCATGCCCATTGTTTACGTTCCGCCGTTCCCTCCACTCGTTCTATGCCACAGGCTCCTCCCAAGCCCGTGGATGTGAGCTCCGTACCTGCCGTTTATCACCACCTCCGGAAGGTGTTCAGTAAGGACCATGCTCTGTCACTTCCCCCTCACAAACCTTATGACTGTGGGATTGAGCTTCTCCAGAACGTTCCGTATCCTTCCAGCAAGCTCTATAATTTATCCAAGCCAGAACGTATCGCCATGGAGACATACATCACCGAATCGGTGGCCTCGGGTCTCATTCGGCCGTCGTCATCTCCATTAGGGGCGGGGTTTTTCTTTGTGGAGAAAAAGGACAAGTCTCTGCGGCCTTGTATTGATTTTCGGGGACTCAACGACATTACGGTTAAAAACAAATACCCTCTCCCTCTCATTGACTCTGCTTTTGGGTCCCTTCATGAGGCCACTATTTTTACTAAGTTGGACCTCAGGAACGCCTACCACTTAGTGAGGATCCGGGAGGGGGATGAGTGGAAGACGGGGTTTAACACCCCCCTGGGGCATTTTGAATATTTGGTGATGCCCTTTGGCCTCACCAATGCCCCCGCTATTTTTCAATGCCTGATTAATGACGTGTTAAGAGACATGCTTAACTGTTTTGTTTTTGTTTATTTAGATGATATTTTGATTTTCTCCCGTAACCACCAGGAGCACGTGCAACATGTCCAGCTAGTGCTCAGAAGACTCCTGGAAAACAGGTTATATGTAAAAGCGGAGAAATGTGATTTTCATGTATGTTCTGTTAGTTGTTTGGGTTTCATTGTGGAGAAAGGGCAAATCAAGAACGACCCTGCCAAGGTTAAGGCAGTGGCCGAATGGCCCACTCCTACATCAAGGAAGCAACTTCAGAGGTTCCTCGGGTTTGCCAATTTCTACCGCAGGTTTATCCGGGACTATAGTATAGTTGCTACACCTCTGACGCAGCTGACTTCGGTTAAAATTCCTTTTGTGTGGTCACCTGCAGCTGAGGGGGCGTTTGCTAGACTTAAATTGTTGTTTTCATCTGCTCCTGTACTCATTCACCCTGACCCTGCCTTACAGTTTGTGGTGGAGGTGGATGCCTCGGACTCCGGGGTGGGGGCCGTGCTGTCGCAGCGCACCACCACCAACCTGAAGGAGCACCCGTGTGCCTTTTTCTCCCGCCAGCTCTCACCGGAGGAGAGAAACTATGACGTCGGGAACCGGGAGTTGCTGGCGGTGGTTCTGGCTCTGCAGAAGTGGAGGCACTGGCTTGAGGGATCCACGCATCCGTTCATTGTATGGACCGATCACAAAAACCTGTCTTATCTCCGCTCTGCTCGTAGGCTCAACTCCCGCCAGGCCCGGTGGGCACTCTTCCTGGAGCGCTTCCACTTTACACTCACCTACCGGCCCGGGTCCAAGAACATCAAGCCAGATGCGCTGTCACGTCAGTTTGCTCTCCCTATGGAGGACACGTCTGGAGACACCATCCTGCCATCTGCCTGCGTGGTGGGAGCGGCCAGGTGGGAGATCGAGGGTGTGGTCCAGGGGGCCCAGAGGGACCAGCCGGTTCCACTAGGCTGCCCTCCGGACAGGTTGTTTGTTCCTGAGGGAGTGAGATCCCCAGTTCTGCAATGGGGACACGCCTCCCGGATCGCCTGCCATCCGGGTTTTCGGCGAACTCTGGCCCTTCTCCAACAGCGGTTCTGGTGGCCCTCCATGGCGGCCGATACCAGGGGGTTCGTCGCTGCCTGTTCTGTCTGCGCCCGAGGTAAAGCATCACATCAAGCCCCCGCTGGTTTACTGCATCCTCTACCCATCCCTCACCGCCCGTGGTCGCATGTGGCGGTTGACTTCATAACTGGCTTACCCCCATCGGAAGGCAACACAGTGATTCTGACCGTCGTTGACAGATTCTCCAAAGCAGCTCACTTCATCCCGTTACCTAAGTTACCCTCCGCCTTGGAGACCGCTAACCTTCTCATCACACACGTCTTCCGTTTGCATGGCATCCCGGTAGACATTGTCTCGGACAGGGGTCCTCAGTTCGCCGCTAGGACGTGGAAGGCGTTGGGGACGTCGGCCAGCTTATCTTCCGGATACCATCCTCAGTCCAACGGCCAGACAGAACGGGCGAACCAGGGTCTGGGGTCAGCACTGGGCTGTGTTTCAGCCCGACATCCGGTTTCCTGGGCCACACACCTCTCCTGGATTGAATACGCTCACAACTCCCTGGTCTGCTCCGCCATAGGTATGTCGCCGTTCATGGTTGCTAATGGGTTCCAACCTCCTCTGTTCCCATCTCAGGAAGCTGACGTGGCAGTGCCATCCGTGGAGGAGTATCTGCAGCGTGCTCGTCGGGTCTGGCGCGAGGCCCGGGCAGCCCTGGTCCGTACTGCGTCCCGCAATCAGCGAGTGGCTGACCGGCATCACACCCCTGCTCCTGACTATCAGCCGGGACAGATGGTCTGGCTATCATCCCGGGATCTGCCTCTCCAAACCGAATCACGTAAATTGACACCTAGATACATTGGGCCATTTGAGGTCGATCGGATAATAAATCTGTGTGCGGTGAGACTTAAACTCCCCCTGTCTTTGAAAGTTCATCCCACTTTCCACGTCTCTCTCCTCAAGCCAGTGTCCACAAGTCCATTAAGCCCTCCTGCGGAGCCTCCCCCACCCACCCTTATCATAGATGACCACCCGGCATATACGGTTAATAAGGTATTGGATGTACGCCGGCGTGGTCGAGGTTACCAATACCTCGTGGACTGGGAGGGATATGGCCCAGAGGAGAGACAATGGGTTTCTCGTTCCCTGATTTTGGACAATTCCATCCTCGATGACTTTTATGCTTGTTTCCCGGACAAGCCGGGTCGGCCGCCAGGCGGCGTCCCTTGAGGGGGGGGTACTGTGGGGATTGTGGAGTTTGTTGTTGTTGTTCTCCTCCTTCCCTGTAGTGTCCCCTCGGCGAGTGTGGGTGTCCGGGGCGTGGCCTGATTCCTGGCGACAACAGACGAGGCACACCGGACCCTAATCATCTCATTCACCTCCTCCATAAATGCCTGGCTCGTTCATCATTCCAGCGCCGGATTATTCAGTATCCTCGGTAGATATACGGCGCGACCTTCTCGACTCAGGCACCGTTTTGGGATGTATTCTAAACCTTGTTTTCAACTTCTACACAGACCTCCGTGTGCCTAACCGCTGACGTCGCCTCCTCGCTTCCGCCCTGGACTTCATAGCCAGCCGGCACCCTGCCACTACTGCCAGCTCCTATAATCGTTAAATAAACATTCCTCTTACATACTCTCTCGTCCGTGTCTGTTGTGGGGCCATGATCTACTAAAACCCTAACAATGGCAGTAGTCTGGCAACAACATATGCTAAGCCTTTTATCTGCCTTGACTCCCCAAAAGTAGCTTTCAAGCTTCCACTATTTTAAGCCTTGGCCAAGACTATGGCCGAAGGCTTTGCGTTTTTTGGGTAGTACGTCTGTTTGTCAATCTGTCTCTCCGATTCTCATGAATGCAATATCTCAGGAATGCCTTAAGGAAATTTCCTTTTTCAAATTTGGCAAAAACTTTCACTTGGACTCAAGGATGTAGTGATGCGATTTTGCTGGTCGAGATCACTGTGATGTCTTGGCCCTACCATCCTTAGACCTCTTTGACCTCTCAAAACACGTTTTTAGCAAATTAGTGAAAAACTCATAATTGTTGCAAAATGCATCCAAATGTGTTAAACTATGTATATATTCTAAATTGCAACATTATGACAAATAAACTCTGCAAAAGCAAAACATTTGAGTTGGCTTAGGAAAACAGCTGTGAGGGGATAAGTCTAGTTTCAGTTGTGTAAGCAGGCTAGTTCCAACTGTAATTACAAATCACATGCAGATCCAGCAGCTAAGTGGGTGATAATGAATTTGTTACCTTATGTATTGATGAGCCACTTTAGTTATAAAATGACTATACTGCTCCCGTTTGTTTGGGAAGGAGTGATGAGGAAAGACGCATCACAGGCCAAAAGGCAAAGGCAGCCAGGTTTAAGGCAATTAACTGCACAAATAAAGGCCTATAAAGTTATACGACCAATTATTAATCATTGTTCAGCTTTTTGTTGGTGAATCTGTTTCCTCGCAGCATGATTGTCTGACATTAAGTATAACAAGGCCTATAACGAAATGCTAACAATTCCTGTGAAGGAATGTTTCAAAGCCCAATATGGCCTGATGATGTACAACACATATTTTCAGTGTTGCAGTTAAAGGGTGAAATTCAAAGCTGAACCATAAGTTCCTTTGCTGAAGGCACTTAAAACGACGGCACTATACTGTGATGCAGAAGTTAAATATCCACCTGTAAACATTCAAAAGCACATCTGGTGTCTTTGTCAGATGGAAATAATCAGACTCAAATTTTTTGGTGCACTGGTTCAATTGAATCAAAGTGCTGCTCAGATATATCACAAAGGAGGAGGGTTAGTCATTCCATCCTGCCAGACCGTCTGGGGATTGGAACCATTCAGACACTGTCAGTGTGGCTTTTTAAGATTAGAATTGAAATATATCATCTTTCAAAAAACCCGACTTCCTTCGGTGCCGACACATGTCTATAGTTTCAAAGTCATGCAAGGAAATAAAAACTGTTTATTAAATTACATCCGCCCTCGCTTGACAGCTAACTGTTCTTATAATTATCCACAACCCACTGGCCTTTAGATAAATAAAGAGATATCCACCATGCACTGATTGTCTTTGTATTACTTTAAACAACATTATGCGTGGTTTGTTAAATGAAATCAACAGTGAGTGATTAGATAAATGTCAATCTGTCTGTATGTGACGTTATTATTCGTTTGGATTTCTCTCTACTGCCCTGATCAACAGTGTTATTGCAATTAGACACCGATTTAGCATCTGCACGACCATAAGATGTAAGACAATGAAATGAAAATCCCAAACTTTCCTCTCTTTCTTATTGCTTTGAGAATTTTTACTCCAGTTTGTCTGAGGACAGGGAGCAGGCCTCATTTGAAGAAAGATGATGTGCAGCTCCAGTAGACTTCAACTGTTCAGCGTGAGTGAAAGACTGGCGACTTGAAATGAAAATGAAGGTATTATCATAAAACCTTTAACACTGTTTCTCTCCCTTATCTTTCTTGAAGTGACTTTCATTTTTATCCATCTACCTCAGAAATGCTGCCAATTTCAAAGTAAACCCACAACAAATGCCGGTTAAGAATAAGGATGTCATAATAACAGAGATTTGATGCTGTCGGTACCAAGGCCATTGAAATTTGATTCCTGATACCAAATTTGAAATCACAACAACAAATGTAAAACGAAAGAGGATGCTGCAGACACAGTATGATAATACTAGTCCCTAACACCGAGTTTTGGAAATAGCATTTATTATATTTGTTATTTATTCAGAGGAGCATATCTCCAGATAATGAAGTTTTGGAGTGGATGAATAAAAGGTCACGGTCAAGGTCGACAAATGTAAGCATTAAGGTTAGCAGCCAATAGATTGGTGGCACAATCTACACTTTATCCAGATTACCCAATCTTTCATCATAATGACTTCATGATGATCATTTCAATATATATACGTGTATGAATGAAAAGGGTAGGCGTCACTCTCACAATGGAGTGGTGGGGCCTGACCAAAGGAACGACCTCTCCAAGCGCCTTCTAGATTTTCCTCTTTTCTTATTTTTCTAAACAAGTCTGGTGGCAAACAACAACGCTTGTAGGACTATTATAATGTCGTCTTTAGTTCCAGGTAAATCACATCGCTGGCATCTGCAACCATTCAAATAAATAAAAATAAATACTATAATATTGAATTGGTACCAACAATTGTCTTTTATGACATCCGTAGTTAGTAGAGTAGATAAATGGCAATGAAAGAACAAAGCCTGTAACTGTGGCTTTTAAGAGACAAGACAACTGAATGTTCCTCTAAAAAGCTGCATACTGGTGACCATCAAACAGGAGAGTCTCCTCCACATGGGGTAGTAATGGTGGAAATGAAAACAACATGGGAACCAGATGAGGTTGTCATTATTTATCAGATTTTGCTTTTAACTGTCTGAAAATGATAGTTGCAGTGCACTGGCTGCAACATTATCACTATGCTGTCTTTGCTTGCTGTCATGCTTCAGAATTAAGCACAGCACATCTCTCCCACTCGCCTGGGACACGTTTTCTTGTGACTGATTCCAATAATCAGGAGGCTTCCCAAGCATCTCACCTATCTTTGCTCATCTCTGCAGAGGGCAGAGATTGTTACAGATTTAAGCTTTAAAGTTCGCTACAGCATGACAGATTTGATTGATTTCACCCTGCTTAAAAGTCTAGCATTGTTTGTGCCAAACGCATAATTGCCATGCAACAAGCTGTCCCCCAACATTGCTATAGGTTATTAATATTTATTTCTTTAGTTACAGTTTGCCTTTTCCAAATATTGCTTAGCAACAGAATCAAGATTATGATCTACTAACTGGATCAATAGTACAATGACATTTGTGGACCACCTTGCCTATGGAGCAGAGAAATATGTCAAACATGAATGATCCAACTCCAATAAACACCAAATTAATTCACATTTTATCAATGATGAGTGAGTTATTTGAATTCGGATTGAAGGTAAATCCTGTATAACAACCCAGGTGGAATTCCCTGGAGTCTTTTCTTGCAGTATCCTCAGAGCTTTTCAAGCACACCCTTATATGGGTCACTTGATAGTATGATAAATGAGGAAGAGATGCACCAAGGGACATTAGTGGGAATCTTGGGAGGGGGTGGTAGTCCCACAGCAATGTTCGCCTTGGGTTTAGCCCAACTTGCCTCCCCAAGGGAATGTGCGACTGATATAGTCTCCAGGTTTAAAAATACATATTATCTCCAGGCTCAGCTCACACAGGACACATGCGGTGCTGTAGGTCACACCATACTGAAATGTATGGCATTCTTTATTAGGAGTGACGAGTTTCAACTCAAATTTGCTTTTGTTCCTTCAGCTGACCTGGTGATCGAACCTGTTCTGCAGAGATTATATATATATATCCCTCAACATCTAATGTAATTCATTTTGAAAAAAGAAATAAGAAAGCAATCTGTAAACTCACAAACCCAAACGTAAAAAAACTTAAGGTCCCTGTCTTTGGGCTCTTCTGTTCCCCTTTTTCTCCACGTCTTTGTCTCTTCCCGCTTTACCCATTATTCCTCTTTCACTCTATTTTTCAGTATCTTTCTCTAACTACCGACTCTATCTCTCCCTACCCCTCTTCTTTCTCTCACATTCTCCCACAGGCTTGTCATTGCACTCAAGTACAACGCTGCATAAAAGTAATGCTTAACAACACAGTTTCCCTCATCCTCCACGCGAGACGTGTGTGCGTGTGTGTGTGTGTGTGCGTGTGCGTGTGCGTGTGTGTGCATGTGTACACACTGCGGAAAGCCAAGCTGGCTCTGCACCTATTGAGATGGCCTCACTGACAGAGAATCCCTTGAGGGTCCTTGCATATGCCAGTCCCTTTCAGATTAGGACCTGAATCCAGTTAACCGGGAATGTGCTCCATTTTTAGACTGGCTGGTGAAAGTGGGCGGGTTCTGAGAAAAGTAGAGCATCATTTTTGAAGCATTTCCCTAGTCCTAAAAAATGGCCCAGTGATACAAACGAAAGGAAGTTAATTATTACGGAACGGCATCTCTTTTTCCTACTAATACAGTCATAAAGGTGACATGATGAAAGATGCTGTGTTATCATCATTTGAATTTCTTCTGGCCAGAGATGGTGCTGATTGATGCTGTTTGTTATCGTGAATGATTTAGTACAGTCATTTCCAACGTAATTTCGTTTTTATCATTCTATAACTGCTGTACCTCGGTAATTTCTTTTAAAGGGGGATGAATTAAGTATCTAACTACTTATTTGAGATTCTGCTTTCTGGATATAGTTGAACTATTTTTGGGATACCGATAACACTGACAGCTCATTGCAGGAATTATTGGAAAACATTTGGTCATAAACTTGGTCTCTGCTGATTGAAGATGAAACAACATTCAGTCAAATCTTCAGAACTGCACCTGTAAACCTCTCAACCTGAAGAAATGTGTTGGACTATAAAACTAAAGTCATATGGTGAGATGGTAATTGCAATTCCTCAACTACTGAATAAGTTAAATTTGAATGTAATTGTTAACCATTGTACTCCAAACTTAGTTTGAACCTTCCACTCCAAGATATTTACCTGACATCCACAGTTATTAGTTACTTGAACCGTGCTTTGTCCCGTTTTCTGCATTTGTATTTACAGTTGTTTTGAGTATATTTTGCTAGCTATTCAAAAAAAAAAAGGAGATGAGGGAAAGAGCAAAGAGCGAATACATTTCCTCCTGGTACTAATGCACCCGGCCTCAGAGTGCAACATGATTCTGAACATAAGAGGCCACTTTTATCTTTTCATTTTTTTGGAACATCACTTTTCTACACATCAGTCGCTGTGCAGCGGTTAAAAGCCAGTGTTCTGTTTGCTACACTACGTCTAGTACGTTATTATGTGTATGGGCTACACAGAGTTAGGCTACTGTCTACATTTATTAAAACACAGCATTTGAGTTAAGCTCATTTTCACGGTAAAGCCATTGGAAGCAGCTTTATAATAAAAAGCCAACTTGTGCATGAATACATGGATATACGTAAGCATAGTGCGAAAAAAACACCTCTCTTAATAACACTTATTATATGTCTTATGTTACATATCAAAGTAAATGTATAAATGGAGGCAGAGGATCCTTCGGCTTCACTCACTGCATTGCTGCACTTGTAATGCAGGTAACAACTGCTCAGCCATAGCAGTTAAACCATTAATACTAATGTCTTCATCAACCTTACTTTAAATCCTGTTAATCGTATGAACAAACATAAAAAACAAGAGTAAAAAGTAGAAGTTTTATATCGAGCATGGACAGAAATATGGCGATGCCTGCGAGCTAGTTCTGGCAGGCAACTCGAGCTGCGCTGCGCCAATCACGTGACATACATCATGTGACATACATCATGTGATATACCTCAATCTCCACAACCATCTATAATACACACCCACCTTATCAGGTGGTCTATTTAACCAGAGAGACATTTCCCATCAACCCCTCTTGCTCGCACTGCTGCTGCAGTATGGCTACCTGTTGCTACAGCGTCTCAGCGTTGACCAAGTGACCGTTGTTCCTCCGTGGGTCGTTGTCTCTCTCAATCCGAGTGATTCCTCCTCCGAAAAAGTTCGCTTTATTTCCGAAATTTCGGCTCAGTCCTTCAAGATTCACTACGTGTGAATCGGACGTCAAGCGTCTGCGCCACGACTCCCGCGGGCCTCTCAGCGCGCACCACATCCTGGAGGAGCTGCGCACCCGAAGCGTTTAATTCATCCGGTCTGAGCCACGAGTTAGTTTCAACTACTTCTTGACTGAAGGCGGCTCCGCGAGGCCGAACAAACGCTGGTGGCAGCGTCACTGACGGCAGCTTCGCTGACGGATTCTTCCCGGGACATCTCTGCTCGACCAACTTCTCCCTCACCGCGGGATGTTGTCCCTCGGAGGCAGAGGAAGCGCGCCTGGATCCGCTGGGGCTTTCATCCTGTCTCCTCTGCTGAATGAAGTCTGCACTGAACGTTATGAATGAAACAATTCAGTCTCGAATCACACGCCATCTTCCCTGCACGTGATGTAAACAAAACTACGGTACCGGCTCGTGCTATAGTACTTCCTGGTACGTCACTCCAGCAGGATTGTGGGAGTTGTAGTCCAATCTCCAGCCATGGGTTTGAAGCTCCTGTCTCCTGACAACAGTACCTTTCCCAAAGGAATCAAATGCTAGCAGGTAATATGTTTTGTTATTCCGGAAACTTTCAATTATATAATATAATATATATGTGGGTGGAGTGGTCTTCCTCCAACCAAGGGTTGGGGTTCAATCTTGTGCAGGGTGCTGGGCCCTCAGGTGGGCCCTCATAGATGTTGAATGCAATAATTGTAAATAACTTGTATATATGACTTTCTTATGACTTCTGGCATGCGATGATTTCGCAACGGACGTGCCATGTGCTATATTTATCGCATTGCACATGCCCGAGTTTCAGGGATAGGAAGGGAGCGAGATGGCTCACTCCTCAGCTACTTCCATCAGCACCTCCGGTAAAACAAAGTTTATTACAGCTGCGCGAATAACACGCGCATGAGGTAACTAACGAATGATCGAATATTAAATTCGCGGGCAACTATTTTGTCTTCGGATTGTCAACTACAATCTGGTGCACTTTGAGGAAGTGCACCAGAAAATTCTGGACATCCTTCATTGGATGTGAGAGAGTGGTGGTTTACTGTTGTGTCAAGACACCACAACACTTCTGTGCGCAGCGTGTCGTAAGGCCTGCATGATTATGACCAAAATCATAATTACGATTATTTAGATCAATATTAATATCATGATTATTCATACATTTTAGGAACAATATATTTTTATAGCATTTTCATGTTTAAAGGCACAAGAACACTGCTTCACTTCCATGTTGTGCTACATTCCAGCTAATGTACACATCTTTCATTAGGTCCTGGGGAATCGACTCTCCTGTCGGTTCTTATGGGAAAAAATGACGTCTGTAAGCATCGACTCTTCATTGCAAATTACAATCAATGCAGTGAATTGTCAGGGACATGTACGGCTCCATTGTTGTGCTTGATCATTGCTCACAGTATTTATTGGACACATGTCTTTGGCCAAATGAAATGCGATCGCATCAGTTATTCCAGTGTGTCTTCGGGAAGGGGATGGATACGCTGTCGCACCATGCATGGTCGTTTATGGTTTTCTCTGTTGACGTTAGACATGGACGGAGATTCAGGGAGGTAATGTTAGTTTTGGCCTTGATGCACTTGTTGTACTATGGTTTGTGGGTCGTTTTTTCAGGTGGTTAAACAAGGTAGTTGTATTGCTATGCGGCGCAAACACAACTCTAAACGCACTCTGGCATGATTTGTTCTTGGTTATCATCACTTGCCCTAAATTCCAAAACTACCATACAACGGTTGATGATCCTTTTCGAAGGACTAGCTCCTCGCCTTCTGCTCCTGATAATTGATTTACCTTTCACACGACACCGTGATTGGCTACTCTCTGTCTCTACTCTCTAAGAAATACCGGAACTGGCTGCAGACAAAACGTTGTTCTGGCTACCGCTGCAGGGTGCGTGCATGACATCTCCCATTTTGTTCTCCCTCTGGTGGTTAGCGAATGTTAGTCAAGAAAGCGCTTGATTTGATATGTAGCAAAGCACGCATTTTAAATGTCAATATCGCTGACGATCATGCAATTCGATTAATTGTGCAGCCCTAGTTGTTGTGGCTCCCTTTGTCACTCTGAGGTCTGTAAATAGATAGATAGATAGATAGATAGATAGATTACTTTATTCATCCCCGAAGGGAAATTAAGTCGTCATAGCAGCCGGTACATTTGATTACAATAAAATACAATACAATAGAATAAAATATTGAGGTAGAAAGAATAAAAACAGAAACACAAGATAAATAGGTAGATAAGGTGCAGTGGCAGATGATGGTAATAGTACTGATGATATGATGGTAATGTTATTGTTAGATAGTATATAAAAAATTGTATAGTATATATAATATATATTTATATATGATAGTAATTATACCAATATAATAGCAGTATATAGTAATAATAGCAGTAACAGTATATATAATAATAGTCAAATATAATAATAATAATAACATGTACACATGTATAAATATGTGTATATAGACTTATATATACAAAGAATATACAAAGAGTATGATATAATATATAGTACGGATATAAGTATTTGGCGATGCAATAGATAATATAATGTACTATGAGTGTAAGAATATGTAGACAGAGTGTGCAAAAGACAATATTATTGTATAAAATGATGAATTGAGACAGGTATATTTAGTTTAGTTCAGTGATGGTGGCTCTGACAGAGGTAGATGCGTTGTACAGTCTTATTGCGGTTGGGAGGAACGACTTCCTGTATCGTTCCTTAGAGCAGCGGGGTTGAATGAGTCTTTGGCTGTTTTGTGGAGGGGTGAGACGGATTGTCCATGATTGCCAGCATTTCAGGTGGTTTGCTGGACTTAGAGTGTTAAATTCTGGGGTATAGGTTGCCATGTGCCAAGTTCACAATATATTCTCCTACAGCCAGGGCAGTTGGGGGGAACCTCACCAGGCAGTATATAGTCTCCCGCGACAATCTGCCTACAGCGAATGACCACACCACGGGGGTGCATGGTGCGCATCACAGTTTCACAGGTAGCATATTCTCCTGCAGGCATGCGCCATGGAGAATGGCCCCACCGCGGCGGTGAATGGCGCACATAATCAGTTTCACAAGGTAGCATATTCTCCTGCAGGCATGCGCCTATGGCGATTAGCTACACCGCAGTGGCATGGCACACATAACAGGCTCACTAGGTAGCATATTCTCCAGCAGGCATGCGCCTATGGAGAATAGCCACACCGCAGTGGCGTGGAACACATAACAGGCTCACTAGGTAGCATATTCTCCAGCAGGCATGCGCCTATGGAGAATAGCCACACCGCAGTGGCGTGGAACACATAACAGGCTCACTAGGTAGCATATTCTCCAGCAGGCATGCGCCTATGGAGAATAGCCACACCGCAGTGGCGTGGAACACATATCAGGCTCACTAGGTAGCATATTCTCCAGCAGGCATGCGCCTATGGAGAATAGCCACACTGCAGTGGCGTGGAACACATATCAGGCTCACTAGGTAGCATATTCTCCAGCAGGCATGCGCCTATGGAGAATAGCCACACCGCAGTGGCGTGGAACACATAACAGGCTCACTAGGTAGCATATTCTCCAGCAGGCATGCGCCTATGGAGAATAGCCACACCGCAGTGGCGTGGAACACATAACAGGCTCACTAGGTAGCATATTCTCCAGCAGGCATGCGCCTATGGAGAATAGCCACACCGCAGTGGCGTGGAACACATAACAGGCTCACTAGGTAGCATATTCTCCAGCAGGCATGCGCCTATGGAGAATAGCCACACCGCAGTGGCGTGGAACACATAACAGGCTCACTAGGTAGCATATTCTCCAGCAGGCATGCGCCTATGGAGAATAGCCACAACGCAGTGGCGTGGAACACATAACAGGCTCACTAGGTAGCATATTTTCCAGCAGGCATGCGCCTATGGAGAATAGCCACACCGCAGTGGCGTGGAACACATAACAGGCTCACTGGGTAGCATATTCTCCAGCAGGCATGCGCCTATGGAGAATAGCCACACCGCAGTGGCGTGGAACACATAACAGGCTCACTGGGTAGCATATTTTCCAGCAGGCATGCGCCTATGGAGAATGGCCACACCGCGGCGTTGAATGGCGCACACATAACAGATACCGATTCATCCGTCAGGCTCCAAATCTGTGCAGTGTTGGGGGGTTACAGTATTAGCGCATCACTCCCATCATTCCTGTGTTAGCATATGGGGAGTGATTAAGTTGGAGCCTAGACGCCAAACACAAACATGTTCTACTGTGAATAATAAATATCGTAATAAATAAGATAAATAATCAAACGTGAGTTGTCGGACTGAAATGGAGCGAAGCCAGCGAGCTAGCTCTGGCAGGCAACTCGAGCTGCGCTGCTTCAGTCATGTGCCATACATCAGGTGACATAAATCATGTGACACATATCAGATGACATACTTCACTTGCCACAATAAGCCACAGCACTCATCCACCGCATTAGGCGGTCTGTTTAAGCAGAGGGAAATCCCATCTGTCCAACCATACCCGAGCGTCTTGACCCCATGGTATTCATCCAATTCCTACAGAGCAGTGAATAGATCAAGAACCAATAACCTTGTCACGTGTCAATGCTGCTACAATAGAAAAGCTATGAATCCTCAATGATGACAGTCTTACCTAACATTTACCTTGGCTTTATATTTCCTTATTACTGAATTGTTGTCAAGGTGAGTCAGAGTATACGATAACGGAAGCAGTCTAATAGGAAATCTGACAAGGACGCTTATTTAATCCTCTATATGACCTTATCCTCTCTAGTCTTAGAAGAACACATGTTCACAACAAGTCTGATAGATCTTGTCGAGACTTCTGAATTATCATTGTTAAGAATAATACTGCTTTCTGTTCTTTCTCCTCTATGATCAAACGCTTGCATCCCTCTTCAACCAATCAATGGTCGAAAATGCATGACGAGATCTCCTCAAAGCTTCGCCATCCCTGCCAGAGCTGAGGCCTAACACCTGGATGCTGTCCCCGCACTTACTAAGATGTGGCAGCGCTAGGACTGCAACACTCCATCATCAATGCTACTCATGCTATGTTGGACACCACAAGAAGGAATATTGACTCTCAAACATCATCTGCAGCCTTGATGTTTTAATATGTATTCTCCGCTGCATAAATCCTTTGTTGCATGTCAGATCTCGGGATCCATCACGTCTCTGCGTCCGGGGTAGACACAGGCATGTTTCGGCGCGCCTTCATCCCCTCCAATGGTGACGATACAATGCGAACGATGCCAAGGAATTCATTGCACCCTTGCCGTGGCATACATCTGTTCCTGTCCATCCTGGGAGAGGGATCCCTCACATGTGGCTCTCTCTGAGGTTTCTACATTTTCCCCTGTTTATGGGGGTTTTTTGGTAGTTTTTCCTTACTCTTGTCGAGGGTTAAGGACAGGATGTCGCATTTGTTAAGCCCGATGAAACGAATCATGTTTTGAATATTGGCGATACAAACAAAACATGTGAGTGAATAATTTGTATGTGCTTTGCAGACTGATTATTTTATTACATTTCAGGTGGTTTGCTGGGCTTAAAGGGGAAATTCCGGTGCATATGTTGCCATGTGCCAAGTTCACTATATTCCCGTATAGGGAACCTCACCAGGTAGTATATTTCCCCGCAGACAATTTGGCTACAGCGAATGACTACACCGCGGCGGTGAATGGCTCACATAACAGGTTCACTAGTTAGCATATTCTCCTGCAGGCTAATGCCCCTACGGAGAATGGCCACACCGCAGCGGTGAATGGCGCACACATAGCAGATACCGATCCGTACGTCAGGCTCCGACTATGTGCAGTTTTGGGGGGTTACAAGTATTTGCTCATCACTCCCATCATTCCTGTGTAATCATATGGGGGAGTGATTAAGTTGGAGCCTAGACGCCAAACACTAAATCTGTTGTAATAAATATATTACATGATCAAACGTGAGTTGTCTGACAGAAATATGGCGATGCCTGCGAGCTAGTTCTGGCAGGCAACTCGAGCTGCGCTGCGCCAATCACGTGACATACATCATGTGACATACATCATGTGATATACCTCAATCTCCACAACCATCTATAATACACACCCACCTTATCAGGTGGTCTATTTAACCAGAGAGACATTTCCCATCAACCCCTCTTGCTCGCACTGCTGCTGCAGTATGGCTACCTGTTGCTACAGTCCCTCCACCACCCCAGCATCCACCTGTAGGCCAAGCATCCACCTGTAGACTCCAACGGGGGGTTACAAGTATTTGCTCATCACTCCCATCATTCCTGTGTAATCATATGGGGGAGTGATTAAGTTGGAGCCTAGACGCCAAACACTAAATCTGTTGTAATAAATATATTACATGATCAAACGTGAGTTGTCTGACAGAAATATAATTTTGTACCAATGTTACCATAAATGCGTTTAATGTATAATTCCCCTTCATTACCAGAAGAGATCAAGAGTCAAATAAGTTTACCTTCCAAAAAGTAACATCAGATAGAAGTTAGAGCTTGAAACAGCACACAGTTCTTCACTCCCAGACGAGTCACTGTCTGGGAGTGGCGTGGAACACATAACAGGCTCACTAGGTAGCATATTCTCCAGCAGGCATGCGCCTATGGAGAATAGCCACACCGCAGTGGCGTGGAACACATAACAGGCTCACTAGGTAGCATATTCTCCAGCAGGCATGCGCCTATGGAGAATAGCCACACCGCAGTGGCGTGGAACACATATCAGGCTCACTAGGTAGCATATTCTCCAGCAGGCATGCGCCTATGGAGAATAGCCACACTGCAGTGGCGTGGAACACATATCAGGCTCACTAGGTAGCATATTCTCCAGCAGGCATGCGCCTATGGAGAATAGCCACACCGCAGTGGCGTGGAACACATAACAGGCTCACTAGGTAGCATATTCTCCAGCAGGCATGCGCCTATGGAGAATAGCCACACCGCAGTGGCGTGGAACACATAACAGGCTCACTAGGTAGCATATTCTCCAGCAGGCATGCGCCTATGGAGAATAGCCACACCGCAGTGGCGTGGAACACATAACAGGCTCACTAGGTAGCATATTCTCCAGCAGGCATGCGCCTATGGAGAATAGCCACAACGCAGTGGCGTGGAACACATAACAGGCTCACTAGGTAGCATATTTTCCAGCAGGCATGCGCCTATGGAGAATAGCCACACCGCAGTGGCGTGGAACACATAACAGGCTCACTGGGTAGCATATTCTCCAGCAGGCATGCGCCTATGGAGAATAGCCACACCGCAGTGGCGTGGAACACATAACAGGCTCACTGGGTAGCATATTTTCCAGCAGGCATGCGCCTATGGAGAATAGCCACACCGCAGTGGCGTGGAACACATAACAGGCTCACTGGGTAGCATATTTTCCAGCAGGCATGCGCCTATGGAGAATGGCCACACCGCGGCGTTGAATGGCGCACACATAACAGATACCGATTCATCCGTCAGGCTCCAAATCTGTGCAGTGTTGGGGGGTTACAGTATTAGCGCATCACTCCCATCATTCCTGTGTTAGCATATGGGGAGTGATTAAGTTGGAGCCTAGACGCCAAACACAAACATGTTCTACTGTGAATAATAAATATCGTAATAAATAAGATAAATAATCAAACGTGAGTTGTCGGACTGAAATGGAGCGAAGCCAGCGAGCTAGCTCTGGCAGGCAACTCGAGCTGCGCTGCTTCAGTCATGTGCCATACATCAGGTGACATAAATCATGTGACACATATCAGATGACATACTTCACTTGCCACAATAAGCCACAGCACTCATCCACCGCATTAGGCGGTCTGTTTAAGCAGAGGGAAATCCCATCTGTCCAACCATACCCGAGCGTCTTGACCCCATGGTATTCATCCAATTCCTACAGAGCAGTGAATAGATCAAGAACCAATAACCTTGTCACGTGTCAATGCTGCTACAATAGAAAAGCTATGAATCCTCAATGATGACAGTCTTACCTAACATTTACCTTGGCTTTATATTTCCTTATTACTGAATTGTTGTCAAGGTGAGTCAGAGTATACGATAACGGAAGCAGTCTAATAGGAAATCTGACAAGGACGCTTATTTAATCCTCTATATGACCTTATCCTCTCTAGTCTTAGAAGAACACATGTTCACAACAAGTCTGATAGATCTTGTCGAGACTTCTGAATTATCATTGTTAAGAATAATACTGCTTTCTGTTCTTTCTCCTCTATGATCAAACGCTTGCATCCCTCTTCAACCAATCAATGGTCGAAAATGCATGACGAGATCTCCTCAAAGCTTCGCCATCCCTGCCAGAGCTGAGGCCTAACACCTGGATGCTGTCCCCGCACTTACTAAGATGTGGCACCGCTAGGACTGCAACACTCCATCATCAATGCTACTCATGCTATGTTGGACACCACAAGAAGGAATATTGACTCTCAAACATCATCTGCAGCCTTGATGTTTTAATATGTATTCTCCGCTGCATAAATCCTTTGTTGCATGTCAGATCTCGGGATCCATCACGTCTCTGCGTCCGGGGTAGACACAGGCATGTTTCGGCGCGCCTTCATCCCCTCCAATGGTGACGATACAATGCGAACGATGCCAAGGAATTCATTGCACCCTTGCCGTGGCATACATCTGTTCCTGTCCATCCTGGGAGAGGGATCCCTCACATGTGGCTCTCTCTGAGGTTTCTACATTTTCCCCTGTTTATGGGGGTTTTTTGGTAGTTTTTCCTTACTCTTGTCGAGGGTTAAGGACAGGATGTCGCATTTGTTAAGCCCGATGAAACGAATCATGTTTTGAATATTGGCGATACAAACAAAACATGTGAGTGAATAATTTGTATGTGCTTTGCAGACTGATTATTTTATTACATTTCAGGTGGTTTGCTGGGCTTAAAGGGGAAATTCCGGTGCATATGTTGCCATGTGCCAAGTTCACTATATTCCCGTATAGGGAACCTCACCAGGTAGTATATTCCCCCGCAGACAATTTGGCTACAGCGAATGACTACACCGCGGCGGTGAATGGCTCACATAACAGGTTCACTAGTTAGCATATTCTCCTGCAGGCTAATGCCCCTACGGAGAATGGCCACACCGCAGCGGTGAATGGCGCACACATAGCAGATACCGATCCGTACGTCAGGCTCCGACTATGTGCAGTTTTGGGGGGTTACAAGTATTTGCTCATCACTCCCATCATTCCTGTGTAATCATATGGGGGAGTGATTAAGTTGGAGCCTAGACGCCAAACACTAAATCTGTTGTAATAAATATATTACATGATCAAACGTGAGTTGTCTGACAGAAATATGGCGATGCCTGCGAGCTAGTTCTGGCAGGCAACTCGAGCTGCGCTGCGCCAATCACGTGACATACATCATGTGACATACATCATGTGATATACCTCAATCTCCACAACCATCTATAATACACACCCACCTTATCAGGTGGTCTATTTAACCAGAGAGACATTTCCCATCAACCCCTCTTGCTCGCACTGCTGCTGCAGTATGGCTACCTGTTGCTACAGTCCCTCCACCACCCCAGCATCCACCTGTAGGCCAAGCATCCACCTGTAGACTCCAACGGGGGGTTACAAGTATTTGCTCATCACTCCCATCATTCCTGTGTAATCATATGGGGGAGTGATTAAGTTGGAGCCTAGACGCCAAACACTAAATCTGTTGTAATAAATATATTACATGATCAAACGTGAGTTGTCTGACAGAAATATAATTTTGTACCAATGTTACCATAAATGCGTTTAATGTATAATTCCCCTTCATTACCAGAAGAGATCAAGAGTCAAATAAGTTTACCTTCCAAAAAGTAACATCAGATAGAAGTTAGAGCTTGAAACAGCACACAGTTCTTCACTCCCAGACGAGTCACTGTATAATTATTTTCTCAAATTGGCTGAGCTGGCAATTTTATGAACCATCAAAATAAATATACAGGCAGCATAACTGGGAGGACGCACTTTGCATCTAAACCAGCTATTGATCGTTCTGAGCAGGCTGCTGCAAATTGATTACCTTGATAATGTGGGATGGCTGTACTATGGTGAAATCTTGGTGGAGCAATATAGCATAAGTGCTTTGGAGGCAAGGCTTTCTCTGGTATTCTCAAGTTAACAGTTGATTGAACAAGACATCAACAGCAGTGCGTTGAATCAACATGTCCTCGTGTGGCTTTATAAAAGGTCTACTATAGAAGGTCTGATAAAGAAGGTCTGATATCGAAGGTCTGATATCGAAGACTGACATATAAACTTGACTTAGCCGAAGCTCTTAGATGAAAGATGACGTGTGCAGGAGAGTGATTATTTTTATTTTTCCTGAGGAGAGTGTGTTCTCATCAGTTTTTCGACAGTTAGTTAGACTGGTTAGTTAAAACTCGAGTAAAGCTTGAGTAAAGGTTACCACATTTTCATGAAAACATTTTAGCTTTAATAAATTACCCTCCCCCCCCCCCTCAAAAATAAAAACCCCTGAACACAATAACAAAAATGCTACAGAACAGTACACATCCTCTTATTAAATCACTACAAAAATATAGATTTGTGGTGTATATGATTTCATGATAGCATCCCCTAGTTTTGCATTATTTCTACTGTCCAAATTGATATAAACCCTCTTTTGATTCAGTCATTTAAATCTTTATAAAGCTGTAGCAGTAGCGTTAAATCACAGCAAATGGTCATATTCAGGCGGACGGAAACCAGACGAGTCAGTGAGTCTGTGATGATTCGCTCTCGCAGATGCGTCTGGTCCCCTCCCATCTATACCGATTTCCATCCATCCTGCAATTGGTCAGATCAATCACAACCATTTATCTTAAATGGGGCCACTTTGATACGATGAGTGACAGAGGAGCATGGCTGAAGCATTTTCATTAATAACCAAGATGTCTGCCACTGATGTGGAGAGGTCTGCTGGATCCGATATCGGGACAGTATTAAATGAAACGGTCAGTACACTTTCTGTGAAAGAAAAAAAAAACTGCTGCACACTGGAATCTGTCCACTGTCTGTGCAGCGTCAGATGTGTTGTGGCTCTGATTGGTTGTAGTTCTGTTCTGCATAATGAACCTTGGAAATCCAAAATGAACCCAGAGCTTCCAGACTCACTCACAGATTTGAACTGGTGTGGTGATGCAAGGCTACAAAACAAGAGCCACAGACCCTGAACAACCAACATCAGCTACAGTCTCCTTCAAACCTGTCAGTGTACTTTTAATGCCCCTTCACAGGCCAGAAAGATCATTCGCTGCACAGCACATTACACAGAAGGTAAACCACAACCAGTAGCTGCAGTTGTTTCCTTTGTCTCTTCGTCCCTATGTGTGTGCCTGACAGCCTCTAACTGCTTTCAATCCAATGGACATTGAAAGCAGCCAGCTGAATAGCAGCCGTTCTGATATTTACCTAAAGTCGTTTTTCTTTCTAGCTTTCAATAATAAAACCCTATTAACTATACATTTGAAGAAATACACGGACATATTGTAAATTGCAGAAAGGGACTGTTAAATGATTGCAGTTGCAAGTCAGTTATCAAACATTCATGGGTTGTAGATGCTGAAATGTGAGGATTTCCCTTTTTTCATCTTTAGCTTAGAAAGATATATGGATGGATGGATGGATAGGTAGATAGATATTTGGATGGATGGATGGATGATAGATAGATATATGGATGGATGGAGGGATAGATGGATAGATACCCTGCTCTACTATTTTTTGTTTGTATTGTGCCTGCTTTTATTGTGTTTGTTTTTATCATGACTGTTTATTTTATCATGTTGTAGATGGTATCTTGTTACGATGTTTTGACAAGTGGTAAACAAATCAAGATATTGCTATTATTGTTATAGATATTAATTGAACCTGAATATATTATATTACTTTCATATGTGCTTTGCTGTAATTTTTACTCGTGCCCCTGAACTCAAAAACAGCTGTAAAGATCCTGTCAGGTATTGGTTTGTCTTTGCATTAATGTTAATATACCTTGCAGCAATGCATTAAAATTTTAATTCCCATCCACAAACAGTGAGCAGAGGGGAGTACTGTGCTCTTGAGAGGCAAATGCAGGCACAGGGAACATTAAGTGAATTGACATGAAGGAAGGCCACAAGGCCTTTTAATCCACAAAGTATCATTTCACTTTATGACTTCAAGTCATGTCCACGAGTTAGTGTAGCTTGGTGGGTGTAAAAGGCAGCTCTTTGTGCTAACAGGGTATCATAACACACAAGTCAAGTGCTAATTAGCTCCACCACATCAGCATAAACAAACTGCTGAGAGCTGAATTGTTGAGAGGCACAACCCAAAGTTTCTCTTACAACAAGCAGACGGTCAAGGCACAGATATGCAGCCTGCTTTTTTTGCTTTGACACGTAAATTTCTCTGTTGCTATGAAACCAGAGTCAATTTCATTATCAAAACATTTTTCTCAGTGTCCCTGGTAATAACCATTCTGCCTTCTTTTTCAATAAGTTGGTGGCAAGGCGACATATCCTGCTATTTTGTGAAGCCGTTCCAAGGACTTTAATTTCCAGTGCCTCCAGGAGATAAAGACTGTCTGTCTTTTGTACAGCAACACATCTGTTTTTATTATAACTTTTATCTGCAGCTCTGCCTTTCATCCCAATGCTTCTACATTGAACATTAACAGCATTTCAGTACATCAAGCTGTATAGTTTATGAGCACACATGTAGGTGTGGGTTGTTTGTTTGCACATGGATGTGGATAGAAGCATGTGTGTGATTAGTAATGGACTGGTACATGTAGGAAAATGAATGGTGGACCAGTCCTTTTGAGGGTTTGTGTATGGTTGTGTTTGCAAATGTGTTCTTGTAACATTTGTAGATGAACATTATGAAGATGTTAGCATGGAAAAAAAGAAGAGAAACATGACAATTATAGTAACTATAAGAGCAGTGCGTGACCAGACAGTCTATCTACCTTCTAACACCTTTTCTCCTTCTCTATTATTGTATAACATATCTGAGCATTCACTGATATTTCAAACTATAAGACAGATGGAAATAATATTTAGCAAGAGCTAATTGATTAGTTAATTAACTGATTAGAATAGAGCATTTATCATCAACTTTTTTTCTTACCTTTACAGTTGGAATATGTAATTCTGGAATAAATACTCGATAGTTGAATTCAGCAACCATACCCTCAGACATCCATTTTATGTTCTCAATTCTTATATCAGGGTTTATAAAGGTCCTGTGTTCTTAACTTTTCCAGTCTTTTAATTGAGGTTTGGATGATTTGATTTCCACGAGTAGAAAGAAGATTAAAAACCATCCCACATGCAGAGGCAGACCCATCACTAGCAACAGATTGTAGCCCAATACTTTAGCTTGGTTCAATTCACAGGTAAATGCAGCTGGTCAGTGCTGAAAGAAACAGATTAAATCCAACTGGATCATTGGGGGGTGGGGGTTGGCTGCAGTGTTGCTCCTAATTCAGGAGTCGGAGCTCACTGCCACTGACTCCAGCTCATTCTCCTCAGCTGAACCATTGTGCATCAAGGCCCAGCAGCATGGCCACAGGAACCAAGACACCAGGTTGATGATTGGGCAGGTGGGACAGCAAAAGTTGAACATGGCAACTATATGACCAGAGGAAAGAGGAGGAAGGAAGAAGTCTACCTTTCTGTTGCCACCAGACGTTGTGGAGTTTTGAATGGGTTTGATTGGGATTGATAAGAAACCAGTTGCGATGTCAAAGCGAGTGCATGTTCAGGAATATTAGGACAGAAATATGTTTGCATGGGCAGCAGCTACAGAGACAAAGCATCATCCTTGTCCTAAAAACACAAAAAAGAGTCCTTGAATTAAAAAAGGATTGGAAATAGAGTGTTTACATCAGGTCAAAACGTAAGAAAACAAATCTTCCGAGCTTGAGTGGTTGGTCAGGCTGGCCAGTGCTCGGGTATAAGTGAAGACCAAGACTATTTTGTTATGGAAGGTCTGTCTTGTTTGAAGGGACGATTTCTGACAGGTACAGGATGTATACATTTTCATACTTATTTTACTTATTTTCATACATTATTGTATAGCATGTTGACCTGCTTTGTAATCAATTTAGAATAAAACATTTGTTTGCTGGTTCAGTTGAATTTATATGCTTGGAAACTGGGTGGATATTAGGATTTCAACTGTAAATTGGCTCTGAGATGTGAACAGGCTGCCTGGTTTGAAGAGTCTGGCCTCAGTGGCACCAAGTCTCTCTTGGCTCTTCAGGCTAAACTAAGTCTACATTGATTCAAATATCTGCAGCGGCACAACAAACAAACATAAACATTCTGGAGTCTCGACAGAGAATCTTTCTCGTTGTTTCTTGTTGGGAATGGGATCAATATCAATTTTTATTAGCAAAACTTTGGTCAAAGAAAACTATGGAAAATAAATGAATATTTATGCAGTATAACGACCTAACGTGTTTCTGGTTTCATTGAGTAGAGTGGGGAGAGGCGGTGGACTAGTGGCAGAAACTTGGACTATGGGCAGAAAAGGTCTCTGGTTCGACTCCACGGAGAAAAAAACAAAAAGACGAACCTGGATTGATCTGTCCAAAAATCCAAGAGGATTCTCCCTACCCTGCCTACTGCCCCTGAGCAAGGCACCTTACTCCCCCTAACATCTGCTCCCCGGGCGCCGTACAGGGTTGCTCACTGCTCTGTGTGTCCTGCACCAGATGGGTCAAAAGCAGAGGTTAAATTTCCCTACAATTGCATGAGTGTGCCTTTGAATGTGTTTGGGATAAATAAATGTATCTTAATCTTAGATTGTACCAATTATGTATAAATATTCAAACTCTAAAATACTTGTTAGCTCTATCCCCTCAATAGTGTTTATATTGCTTGCTTAAATGTATATTAGTATAATTTCATTTATTTGGTTAAATATTGTCTGTCAGATTTTGAGACTGAAGATGGTGGATTGCAATGAAATCAGCTTCTAAGGATATTTTAAAAGAAACTAATAAACATTATAAAAATATAAGAAGTATTGTTTGCATAGTGAAACGAATTATAAATTTGAGTGTTTCTTTATTGGACTTTAAGAGGCACTGAAAACGCATGTTGCTGTTGGCATGCAAAAAGCAGTTTACTTTAGCCCGAGACATGTTGCGCCAAAACCATACATCCAGTATGAATGAGAGCGCTGCCTTCTGAATTAAACATTGAACCGTGGGAGGCATAAAAGTGGAGAGGTTACTAAGTGCTGCTTTCATCTATGTATGGCTGCAGCTCCGCACAGGAGCAAAGAAAACATGGGGTTCACATTAAGATTCCCAAAAGCAAAATATTGCATCTTCCATACAATTCTAATCTGAACACAGTCGGGGTCAACCTACAGTACACAGGGAAACCATTGTGTAAAAACAAGCTTTAATGGATTTAACGTTAAGCTCCATCTTTAAATAGATGCTTCAGATACCCTGGATTTCTTTTAGTAAGAAGAGGCTTGCATTAGCTTGGCCTCATGAGAGTTGGTTATGATGTTCCCTACATCATTGTACTCGTTTTTGCGCTCTCTGTAATGTCAAGAGTGGAGCATTATGCCAAAAGATAACAAGCGTACTGTTCAGTATATCGGCACAGTAGTTGATTTTTTGATTATAGTTATATCCACTTTCTTCCAACTACTGCGGAGGTCACATATAGCTTTATATATGGAGTTGTTAAAACAACATATATAGACAATTCTTTAATTGTCTTTCGATCCAATGACTGTATTCCTACTTTAATGATGTCTAATGATGTCTACTCTAATCATGTCTATGCTTAGAAGGGCTTCAATTAATTACTGATTCAATGATGTAGATATAGGTTTTTGGTTAATCGATAACTTCCTTTGTCAGCGAAATTGCAAAAAAAAGTGAAAAATGGCTATCATAAGTGAGTTGAAATTGCTTTGCTCGAAGCAACAGAATACGAAGACAGAGTGGAAATGCTTAATAGTTATGAATAATTATACACTGTATTAAGACTGACATGTTAAACATAAAAATGAATGCATTTATGCAAAAGACAAATATAATCCCCAGACATTGAGACAGACATCTTTCAAGGCAACAGGATGATATCTTTGTATACCGTTATATGGGGAGATACAATCATATTTTTTCAGTTATGATTCTCTGGTCTTTGGAAAAGAAAAGGCTGAATGAGAGGCCTGGACACCTCATTGGATGATTTGTCTGTCAGGGAAATCTTGCACAGGATTGCGTAACCCTGAGCAGACAGTTGAGCAAATATCTGAACTTGATTTATTCATAAAAGCCTTGAAACAGACAACTTTCACTGAGTTGGTTATTCCTGAATGAATAAAAGAAGCTACATTTATGTAACAGTAGCTTAGACACAGCTTTATGTTTTGAATTAGTCAGGGTCTGACGAACAGGGTTTCGTGTAAAAACCAAAAAACTGAGTGGGTGCACAATATTCTGCTCCCTGGCTTCCGATACAAAAGATGCTGGATGTAATTTGAATCTGCATACAGCACATGCAATGTTCCACTGAAATAAAAAATCTTGTATGGTAATCGATTCAGGGTAATTAAAGGAGCTTCATTTTTCAAGACAGCTCCCATTATTGTAAAGCGTGTTTTCACGGACTGAAATTTGCTTCTGACTGTGGGTTTTGTTCATGCAACGCAGATGGACCTCCCCGCAGGTCATTTTCAACTTGGCAGGATGCAGAGTCGAGGCAAGCTAAGTTTGAATAAGTCCCATCACAGTGCAGCAAAAAAAGTAACTAGTCCCTTCAGCGTTATTAATATGCTGCAGCCTACATGAAATCTGATTAATAATTAAATCTTTATCTATTCGGCAAAATGCTGTCAGTCAGACGGAGGCAGTATACATTATGCAGATTGGACACTGCCTTTCAAGGAGAACTAATGTGGCATAGTGAAGTCAGCCCCCATGATATCTATATATGTTAACATTTTCATTTAGACTAGAGGACAATGGTAAGTCCGATGCTTTGTGAGAGGATGATTTTCTTTTGGGGGGGTATCTCACTTTCGATAAGATTCAAAATGGTGCATGAAGTTCAATTTTTCCTTCAACATTACATCACATCCCTTCTCGTGAAGAACTGGGAAAGGAATCCACGAGAGAGATTGTTCAACCACTGTGGACAGAAATTTGCAAATTCCAAGGTCATTTTGAAAAGGTTAATGTAATTTACAATTTGGTAGTATATGCCATTCAAATTAATACCGTTATTCATATTCAAAAAGAGGAGGTGAAGGAATGACTAGAGGGATCAGTGGCCTTGGGTGCAGAAGGCATTGATGTAGGAGAAGAGTTGCATTGTTCCATTCATTAAAACGAACCGATAGCCTATCCTCCCCGTCTTCTCCAGAGAGGCAGCCAAATCTAATTATACCTTTCAATGGGAAGAGGCTCCGGGAGCTCATTGGTGACTTGGGAAAGTACAAGTGCATGGTTTAATTTAAACAGACAATAATCTGAGGTCATACCAGGGGGTAACTGGTTGGTGACTCCAGTGTTGCTATCATATGAACATGATGTTTGAAGCAGCTTTTCGAACAAAATTATTCTCAAGAAATGCAGACGTTAAGACTTTGTCCTACCTCACAAGGACCACATCCATTCTACAAGTTTAAGTTTGAAAACAGTGTTTTTAAATGAAATCAATATCAGTCCAGCTAAAAAGCAGCGCACGCAACATGCCACCAAAAAAAACAAAAACACAGCCAATCATGAATATAAAAGGTATTCGTTTTTTGAGAATGGTTTAGTTTTTGACCACAGCTTGATGTTCTCCATAAGGGTTCCCTAAATTGAAGTGGCAAAAATCATTATTCTTCATGTTAATTATAATGGGCCACGGCACATTATTCAAATAAAGCCCTCAACGGTTTAAATGACCCTTATATTAACAAAGAAAGTTTAGATATTGAGGAACAATTGCTTGGATGGAAAGTGAACAAATGAACAGTGAGAAAAGCTTTGCCTGGCGCTGCTTTCCTTTACTTATTATATCTCAGTATTCACTTGAGGCATTGCTTAGTTGAGATTAACAGATCATTTACATGGGCTCGGAAAAGACAAAAGGAAAAGAGATTTTGACATCTATACGAGCACAATAAGACGAAATGCTCTGGTAAAGGTATAATATTGCTCATCATAGATATCTCAGATGTTTCCTCCTAAGCCAAAAGACATATTTACACAACATGAGACCTTACAAAGATGGAAATTGAAAATCAGTAGTGTGTGATCTTACTGATGCTGTTTTGCATTTTTGGAATGATTCGCTTTTTACCCACCGAGTCGTCTGCATTCTGCACAACTTTTCCCTGCGGTTCTGGTATAAATATTCCATGCTTTTCCACGTTTACTGTGCAAAGCTAAACACATCCATAAGGGCCACACTACAAAAAACATTAATTTAAATCCTTACTAAAAGCAACCAGAGAATTCAAATAATAGATTGAAAAATGTGGCGGATACAGAAAAACAAGCAAGGGGCATATAGGGAAACAGTCATTTTTCACTCCTCATTCAATATATACTCTTTATCCAGTAACACTGTTTTATAGGTACAGGCTTTATTAAATGGCTGTCTCCTCGAGGGATATTTCTTAACAGAAAACCACAATTGTGTACTGCATCAACACAATCTTCACACAGATACACATTCATTAAGTAAGGGTGAAGCCGTCTGAAAATTGAAAAATGTATTACTGTGTTGCCAGACCTTGTTTTGAAAGCTCCCTCTGAGGACTTCATGTGAATTATGAAACATGTTGCACAAATCAATGTAGATCTCGACAGAAACCAGTTTTTTTCACCGTGCCATTTCGCTTCACTTCAGCCTCACGAGCAGTTCTTTTCATTTACTTTTTTTTGTCCCTGCTCAGTGGAGACCAGAACAAATGAAAGTGGTACGATTTGCTCTCTAAATAGTCATTTACAGCATAAAAGATTAAGGGACAAAGACCTCTGCAACTACTGCTGCTGATTATTCCGAAACGAATGCTGCTGCGGCTCTGTAAAGATGTTAGTCTCATGCCTGGCACAGCAAGGAGGCAGAGCAAACACAAAAGTGCTCTTTATTTGTTTTAACCTCCACTGTGCAGGACGTCTTAAATAGGTCAAAGTCATCAATCATCTATAAGTATCCTGTTAAACGCAGAGCATCAGCGATTTAAAAAGGTAACTGCAAATCAAAAACAGATTCGAACAGTTTAAATTAATAATAGCATTGTTAACACATTCATTTTAATATATAGCGACTGGCAATATATGCACATTGAAATTAATGAATTATTTTTCATCTTAGATCATTTGAAGGTGGTGAGAATCTAATTTTGTTGGATTGTAAAGTGTACACAGGCTTTTGTTCAAGTTCACGTTTACTTTATACCAATCTCATATTAGTAATTATAGTATATATGTCATTAGCAACACAAGTAATTATAGCATTGTCAAACTGTTTTTTCTAGTATGATCTGACTTCTCTTGGTTTTTAAAATGTCATACAGCGATAACAGAGTTGAGTTGATAGAATTCAGCATATATCTCCTTTTTGGTGGTGCTTTTCATTGTAAGATAACAAACTGGCGCGAATAATTATTTTTCTACTAGCAGGTTTTAGTTAAAAAATGCCATCATGGAAAGATGTTGCAGACAGACCTTCAGGCTGTTGTGGAGCAGCAGAGGACACATAGATTGAGATTTGAGGGTTTCCTCATCACCTCTCCACGGGCCTCCTGTAAAAGCAGAGTGTCTGAAGCTCTCAGCCAACCCTTCTCATCCCTTATCTAATAAATGTAACGGTTTCAACAAATTAAATACATTTGGTGACATGAGTAACAGTTATTTCTTTGCTTTATAACCTTTTAAGATGTGTTCTTTAGCAAACATGTTTTTGACAAAGTGTAACACCTTGTGAGATTTGTAGCTCCAAACTTCAGAGGAGGACGTTGCTGTGAGTCGCTGCCAAGCAGCAGAGCAACTTAGTTCTCTTCTAATCTCCTCATCTTCTCCCTGGGGACATTACTCACGCTCTTTTTCATCAACATTCCCTGGGAAATGAACGACCAGTTCCCTGAGTCCTATCTTCCAAACTCCCCTGGGTTCTGCAACAGTCTGTTGGGAACTGGGAGTGGCACAAACTGAGACTGGTGAATAAGTTGTGAATTTAAATGTGAGGCATACTCGGCATAAACCAAGCACAGTGACACTCACCAGAACTCCACTGTGAGCGCAACGCACTGGAAGAGCCACAATGCACACATCTTACTATTGCTACGATAAAATACTTATGATCCCTTGAATCTTAGTTAGTGTAAAGTACAATGATATTTAAATAACAAAAAATACCTTGGGTAGGTAAGTAATAATAAGCAACATAAAGAGCAATAAAACTACAAAGCAGCTGTGAGAATGTGAAGACAGGGAAAGGGGGAAATAGAAATCTTATTCAGAATGTTTCTTCATTTCATTATTTCCTTACAAGTCATGTCAAGACAGACAAGACATAATGAGACAAGACAGAGAAGACCAGATAAATTGAGCAAATAGGACAGACTGCACTTTCTTTTCTTGTGGGATTATTAGAGTGGAAGGATAAGAGAAAGAAATGAGAGAAAGAAAAACAATGGAAAAGAATGAAAAACCTTGTAATATTATTGAGTGCCATTTGGGGACGGAGGGATCAGCATCCAAGTATTTGAACTAGAATATTTTCATAGGAAAGGACCCAGTGAGTTGAGCAACTGAAGAATAAAAACATGAATTCTATCTTTTCTTATGAAGATCTTTTTGGCAAGGGATCGGGATATTGATGTGAATAGTTTGGGATGTTTGGGCGTGTGAAGTGTAGAAATACTGCCAACTAATGTAATGATGGGGCATAAGGGAATGCTGAGGCTAAGGATTTCTGATCGCCTGTTCATAAACTCTGACCAGAAGTTTTGGATGTGTGGGCAGACCCAGAGGGAAAAAAAGTAATCATCTATAGAAGATTAACAAGATAAGTATATATTACTTTGGCTTAAGCCCATGTGGTAAATGTTATGGGCAGGAGTGTGGAATCTACAACTTTGAGTGTCTATGAGTTTTGATTATTTTGGATTGTATGTTGATATTTATTGTCAAACCATCATTTAGTTAGATTCTAGGCTAGCTACTCCTCCCCGATCCCTGAGATCATAGGGGTTGTGAAGCAGTGGGATTGAAACTCCCATTAAGCAGTTACCGTGGCTGTTGATATTTTGAATGGATTTCTATGTTTTTTCCCAATTGTACAGAGATGGATGTACAGTAGTATCAAGCAAATATTAAAGTTTTGTGGTTTAGTGTCTCTGCTTATTTTGCAGGAGAGCTGTTCCCTCTTATGCTCTCTGATGTATTTTCCAAAAGCTGTACCGTGTAAGTCGCGCCGAATTGAGTGCCACGAAAATTACACAATGATTTGTAAGGATGAATGTAGGTGAGGGTTTTGAAGGTGAAGAAAAAACATAACATAAAACATTCACAGACACAAACACTCAGAGTTGAAAATATTGGTGAAACTGGGATTGGTAGAACAGAGGAAGAAGACTAAACTGTGCAAACCAGGACTGGTAATATTATAGCAGCTGAGCCATTGTTATACAAGTTTAGGATTTGTTTTTAATAATCATTGAGCAAGACAGATCAGAGGATAATGGATAGTTGCCGTGGAAAAAAAATACCCTAATAGGAGGAGTAATGATGACAAATATGGATTGAGTTGGGGTGTAGTTGAATGATGGGGAGAGATCTGCCTGCTCATATCGCTCATTTCTCTTACAGCTGTGGCTTAAGCTGCAGTGATTAGACAAGTAATCAACTAGCTGATCAACACAGAAATGATTGACAGCTTTTTGATAATCAAATAATTTGTAACTTTATAATGAAAACAAAACATTTTCTGCGCGTCAGATTTGGAGATTTCCTACTTTCTCTGTTTCATACCAAACTGCAACAGTTTTTTAACTGAAACAAAACATTGATGAACCGTACCTCGGAAATAGGATTTATCACTATTTTCACGACCAATTGTTCAGACCAAACATTATAATCAGCAGGTTAAATATGTTTTTGTTTATTTAGAGTTTAGATGAGACCTGTGCTTTTGGTCATGGTAGATAGGAATCTGAATTTCCATCACTCATTAATAAAAGACAGAAATTGTTTATCATGTATGGCGCCCACCCACCTTCCTTCTGTTCACATTTGGTAACAATAGGCCTCAGTCCGACAGGCTGAATCTCATCTTCTGCATTCTCGATACTGTCACCTCTCGAAAGAAGCCAAAGCTCCTAAAGTCCTGCCCCACCACTCCTGTTGGTACAGACTCGGAGGTGAGTGGGTGAGCGGAGGAGAACCTCAGCTGGAGTGCAGCCAAGATGTGTCTGCCACATCAGACGGTTGTAAGCCCAAAGTAAGGTCATGCTCAGACTTAAGTGGCCAAGGCTGCGAACCTGCGCCCTGTATACCGGAGAGGTTAATAGGGATTAACGAAGAAGGGCTCTCTCGGGAGACTGTTGTGACGCCTGTTTTTAAAAGCGAGGGAAAGAGCTTGACATACAGCAGCACCTACAATTAATAATAGGAGTCTGCAATTCCGGAAAAAAAAGACATTAGTTTCTTCCTATTGCCTTGAGAAGTAGAAAATTGTTTGTGTATTCTCAGAGCTGCATGTGTCTGTGATCATGCATACGCCTGCTGCGAACAAGTGTATCAGTGTCGGCCTGAGCGTGGGGAGATTGATCAGGGTGAGATATGGAGGCATGGACCTGTGGCAGTTTGGGCTCGGTCAGCAATCTCCCCTCAAGGCTTAGGTAATGAACAGAGAGAGCTGTTATTATCACTAAAAGCAGAACAGAGCCACTACATCAATACAGGAACATCATTAAGAATGCACCATTTCTGAGAGCTGAGAGGCCGAAGTCATAAAGTCAGGCCTTACACAGTCATGCTTATTCAATAGAATGTTTCGATTTAAAAGGCTGGCACGCTTTGCTTCTTCTTATTCTTCTTCTTCCAAGTTACAGCTGATGGGAGAATGGGAGAAATGGGAGACATTTCAAATCACTTACAAAATAGCTGGTCTGCAGCCGGAGACATTTGATTAGGGAAAATATATTTATAATAAGTTGCTCCTTTCCACCACATTAAATAATGGTAATATTGTTTTGAACTGCAAAAGGATGTAGAATTGTAACCTTGTAATTGCTGTTACCGAAACAATGTCTGAACACGTTTTTTTGTGCAGATAATACTACACTGAAATGTGTACGTACCTACTTGACCAAAGCCTCAAGTGATGATGCAGTACTTAACCCATGAGATACCTTCTTGGCAAGTGATACGAAGTGATAAAGGCAGATACTTCACCTTGGCATTAATATTCAATGAAGCACAGCATAAATTAAGTAGAATTACCTAGGAAATATGAGCAGTCGAGTCATCAGCATTTATGTCAGGTGTTGAAATTTAGTTAGAAATTACTATGCTAAGCATTTTTCACGTTGTTAATTATCCTTTGGTGAATGATCCGCTGTGGAAATTCAGTCACAAGTCATCAAAATGGAGACTGCATTAATACACTGTTTGACATACATAAATAGAGGAAGACAGTTTAAGCATATAGCTCAACAAAAATAGCTGAATATAAAATGTGAGCCGATAATGCCTTGTGCAATATTACTATCTTATGTTTCCATTTTACTCCCTTTATATTACTTTCTTGATACATTTAACCTGTTGTGTTTTCTCTTCCCTTCTCGTTCCACCATGTCATTATGACTATGGTTTCCATCATATTTTTTCTCCCTTTTTCCTCCTCATTTATTATATTACCCTCCTTTCTGCTCACTCTTACTCTCTCTGCATCCCTGCTTTTTCTAACTCTCTTGTCTCAACCCCTCCATCATTTACTTTTGCCCTCCTCTCACCTATCATTCCCTCCTCTGCCCTTACTTAATCATTCCATCTTTGTACTGGTGCAGCTGCAGAAATGAGACTTGGCTGTGACTAATCTGCTGGCAAAGCCTCCGAGGGCCCCTTGTGGTTGTGCCTCTTCACAGAGGACACGTGTGATTGATTGAACCTGGGGAAAACGTTGTCAGGCTGGCCATCATGACTGGATTTCTTGCCTGATAATACATTCCCTCCACCCTCAAGTACTATGGGGAGAAACGGGGGACATGTGGTGGTTTTTCATGACACATGGTGCCCTGGACTATTACAGTTGATCCTCATTGCCTCATTTGTACTTTCTCTTATGTAAACAGTCTCACTCTCTTTCTACTCCCTTGGTTCCATGTCTCTGACCCTTAACAGGCCAACACATTTTTGTACGTGCAGTATAGAGTTGGATGTGAAAGAAAAATTGGGTAATGTCTGTGTGTTAGTATGTGTTATTGTGAATATGAACACTATTCTGTCCAAATATAAATACTCTGGACATGTATTTGCTAAGTTTCTAGCGATCATTCCAATAACCCCCTTCTTGGTGCTAAGCCTAGTGTGCATATCAGATGAGGGCTGAGGAGAGAGAACAGGGGAATTACTTTTATCGGCAAAGTGTCATGAAAAATTGATTTTCTCACTTAAATCCCAGACAATGTACAAGACATAGCAGGTTGACTGTTTCTCTCCCTAAATGGCCCATTTTCTCTTTCCTTCACAGATCAACGCCACCAAGTCATTAAGAATTGCAAGGTGGACCCCAGTGCCAAAACCAGGGGGGCTACAGCTCTCTCTCTCTCTCTCTCTCTCTCTCTCTCTCTCTCTCTCTCTCTCTCTCTCTCTCTCTCTCTCTCTCTCTCTCTCTCTCTCTCTCTCTCTCTCTCTCTCTCTCTCATTTATCACGTTTGCTACTGATGGCTCCGGAGCACAAGTCCATGTATTCTATCACAGGCTCAGTCACCCATTGAAAAGACTCTAAGGTATATTTGTCATTGGACTGCTGGGTTCTAAGTGAGGTTAGCAAAAAATTAAAGTAAATCACTGAGAATAGAAATCTAACACCGATGAATAATGTCTTGCTCAAAATGACATATTATACCGTAGTGGTATTGTTAATCAGTACCAATCTGGCTTCGAGTTAGCTTCTATTTGTGACAGTAGCTGAGGGAGTGGGGGCTCTCTTGCAGTTATTATAAAATAAACCATATAAAAGGTGCTTTACTGCAAATATCTTAACTGTGACAAATTATAATACACAATATATAAATTGCTTGTTGTGTAATTGGTCATTTAGCCGAGTAAGAAGGATATGTTGGTGTGCAATGGCGGCATAATCTCAGAAGAAACCTCGGGCACACACAAGGGAGAAAAGCATTTATCAACATCTCTGCCGCATTACCATTAGGGAAACAAGCAGCATCAAAATATACTCTCCTACTTTGTCCCTTTATTAATAAAAATGTCAAATTTAGTCCAAAAACTCTACCTCAAGCTAGCTCAACCCTAACCCTAATTGCAACTCAACCCCTAACCTTTCACAACTTTGGATTTTCCCTTACAAAGGTCGTAGAAGCTTGGGGATGGTATCAATCAATCAATTAGTTGGGGTAGAGCCTACTTGCAAGTCTCTACGACCTTCACAAAAAAAGTTAAGAACTCAGGGCTACGTTTCAAGGGGCCGCTGTTGAGCCATTTTGCCTCGCCCATTTAAAATGACTAAAGAATAAGTAGATTTTCACCACTTTCAAATTTTCGGCAAACTTTGGTAGCGATTTCACCATGTTAAAGCCCTCAACAAGCCAATTATATTATAATTTTTTTAAAATAATAATAATAATTACAATTTCAATAGGACATCCCACTGTTCGGTGGTCGGGCCCTGAAAATATCATTGTGAACCTTAAAGTTCACAGTAACTGATCAATTTGCGCGGTAGCATGTTTGGAGTTGTTTGGAGACGATTTGTGTGTGAAGAAGAGTTGTTTACTCAAAGCATTCTTGAAAACAGAGAAGGAGACCCTAGCTCTCAGAGTATTTGTAGCCTTTTCCATCATCAGAGAACCACAAATGAAAAGAGTTTAGACTCTGATTGCCTTGTGTTTGGGGATGGCAAATTCACTCCCTGGAAGAATGGAGTGACCAAAGAGGAGCAAATTGAGTATGATTGAACACAGAAGAGGGGTGAAGACCCAGAAGCCTCCTGTAACAAGAATTAGTTACTTGAATTAAATTCTGGCCGCCATGTGTAAGACAGTGGAGGTTGATGAACAGCAAAGTGACAATGGCCCTTTTAGGCTGATCGGAGACCAGATGTGCAGCGGCATTTTGGACCATCTGCAAAGGTTTCACTGTGCTTGAAGAAAGGCCTGCCAGAACGGCATGCAGCAGTTGAGGTGCGAGATAATCAAAGTTGTGTTGGATACAATCTAGTATGCACTGACTATAGTGCAAAGCAGCATGAACAGGAGTCATATGCAATGGTGAAAGATGGATAGCTGGTTCTCACAACCTTGGTAGTGTTCATATTGTGCTGAAGGCCATGATGTCCCAGAGTTTAGTCTCACGTAGATGGTTAAAGTTGAGTTAAAGGCGGTGTTACTTCCGGTATAAGGGTGTTTGAGCGTACCATGACACCTTTAAGAAACACCCAGTGAGGACAAATTATAACCAATAAAGGACTTTGCCCAAGATACCCATAACGGAAAGAACTGAAAGAAATGTGCGGTTGTCAAGGGTATCAAAGGCTATATGATAGGTCCAGCAAGATAAGGACTAAGGACCGAGCCGCAGCTTTAGCTGCCCTTAGGGCTTCTGTCACAGATAACAGAGCAGGTTCAGTGGAGGGGCTGATCTTGAAGCCCAACTAATTTGGATCAAGGAGAGCATTCAGTGACAGAAATTCTGAGATCGGCTTGAAACACGCGCTTTTGAAAGCTTTAGATAAGAATGGAGGAAATGAGATCTGTCAATACGTCTTGAGCAGGGTAAAGCGATGGCTTATTGAGTAGAGGTCTCACTAACCTCAGCCTGTTGGAATGCAGTTGTAAATATTTCCAATGTATAGAGTCACCTGCTAGTGGGCTGTATTTGAGTCCTTTCCCCAGATAAAGGTGCTTCAACGGAACAGCCATGCTATCGATGTCGTCACCTACACTGGTACTCACAGACTGAGAGAGCAAGTAGATCCCCTCAGAGAGCCCCAGCTGCAAAGCTGAAGAACAGCACAAGATTCAGAGCTGTAAGATTACAGATTGTTTTCAGAGTTCTAGGTTTGCTATTATGTCAAATATAATAGTGAATTTGTTTCAAAAACAAAAATACTATTTGTTTGAAATCCACATTGTTTGTTCTCTGATACACAAGCTATTCAGCCCTGATAATAAGGTGTAGCCTTATGGGGGTTGTGTAATTCAATTACAAAGCATGTTTCTACACACTGAAGGCACATCTGAAGGTTAATAAATGTGTTTGTGCATTTTTAAATGTTTTATCCAAACCTACCAAAACCTGTTTGTATGTGGACAATTAAAAAGAGGCGATGTGTTAAACAACACTGGGAGGGTTGAAGGATTTTTGTTAATTTCTCAGCCAAGTTGTTAAGATGCATAGTAATGTTTGTACTACTAATGGCTTTAATGTTTTATATTAACACAGAGACATTATTGGATAACATGAAGGTGCACTTTTTTTAGGTGTACTGAACCATGAAGAAGTCTGATAGCTAAAAAAGTATGGAGACCTAACTGATTGACATGAGTGCTGGTGAGAACACGTTAGCATGTATGAATTCAGTCACAGATGTTACACACCTGACAGATTTCAGGCAACTATACTGCACTCACAGTTCAGGCTTCCTACCTTCACCTTATTCTTTTGACACTATAGCGGTTAATGTTATTAGTGAGACTCATGTACTATGTTCTCTCCGATGGTCCAACATCAAGCACAACAGGCCATTACATCCTTGAATTTCTGCCTCTGTGTATCAACAACCCAGTTATCTTGTATTTGTACAACACGTGGGATACTGGATTCAACCCACTTACAACACAATACAGCAACTCACCTGTAAAATGCACAACAATGAAGTGAATTCCATATTTCAGGGAATAACGAGTTAAATCTGGTTTACAATGCCATGACTTAGCAACAGCCTATGAATATTTTTTTTAAAACACAAGTAGGTAATAAAGGGAGTTCTATTGGGTTGTCATCTGTTTCACTGCCAGCAGAGGAGCTCTTTCCCCAGACATACGAACGGAGAAGTAAATATAATGCTGCTCTTTGGAAACTAAACAAACCTTATTTGGTGTCACTAATTACCCATTTAAAAAACATAGACATGTATATACGATTTTTTAGATATCGGTCTACTATTATCAAATACTACCCTTCCTATAGATTATATAGTGAAAGTGATACATTAAGACCTTTGTTTATGTTGAGCTTGCATAAGGATGCATGTCTGAATACTTAAGCCTGACAACTGATAGAAGCAAAATGCCACTTCAGTAGATGGAGTGTTAATTGTGGAGCAACACATACTGGACACAGAACAGATGTTCTGCACAGCTGAAAGCAAGCAATTTCAACCGCCCAGTAGAAAACATCCTGCTACTGACTGATCTACTCTTACCTGAGCTGCCTGCGTTCCCTGATGAAGTCCAACACACCGAAACACCAAAACGTGACAAGCTGATCAAACTACTAATTTAGAGCATAAATCAGATTCAAAAACATTGTGGCTGAGCAGCTGTTGGTGTGTAGGCTAGAATGCAAATGTATTATTAAGGCAGGGGAGGTCATGCTATGTGAAGTGACTGATAGTAGCCAACATATTTTCTCCAAATTATAATTAATTTTGAAAATCTCCTTGATGCAAGCCTCGGGCAGGTATTTAGTGCGGAGAGAAAGGAAACTTGGCAAAGAGGAGGATGAGTGACTTGGCTTCCTCTATGCGTCGTTGGCTAAGTTTTCCATTCAGTTACTGTGTAGTATCCTTTTCGTACTACAATGAGGAGCGCTTTGGGAATTCAGGAAAAAAAGCATTACAGCTACAGCTCATACGTTATTTCAGAAAATATAAACACTCTTTAATGCAAAGAAAATATTAGTGGGAAACATGAGATTCTGGTGAACTGCTGATACCACAGGATACATGTGGGTGGACTTATCAGATGCTGGCAGCGGCATCATTATCATCCTCCACCCTTGACTCTGACCAATGTCTCTCCTTGCAACTGTTTCAATTTGTGTGCGACCACATTAGAAGTTTACCTCTCAGCAGTGGCTCTCACTTCAACACACTGTTTCTATAGCAACCACTAGTGACGCAACTTTATAGTAGCTGCAGTTATCTGAAATTATTAGATGCACCATTGTTTCAGATCTGTGACCAAGGCTGTGCCCAATATCCCCTTGTCCACTTTACCTATAAACTCCATCTATAAGAGATCCTAAACAGCAGGGCTCAGTAAGTAGAAATCTAGGATCGTTTATTTCCGTGACTTCTTGTTATCACTTGCACATCCATGAATGTGTTAAAGGGGACATATTATGAAAATTCCACTTTTGTATTGCTTCCACACGTTAATTTGGGTATCTGGCATGTCTACGTCCCAAAAACTCTGGAAAAAAACAACTTGATTTGTTGTGGTTACTCTATGTCAGAAACTATGCGCTAGAGTGCGTCGAATGGGATTACGATCAGAATTGACGTCACAGTCTGTCTACATGGCATAGCCCCCCCCCCCCCCCCCGAGGCTGGTGGAGGAGGAGACCGGGTTAAGTCACGAGCCAAAGCCCCCTCCTCAGCTCGAGCTCGCTGGGTGATGTCATCATGCTGCTGGCTCCATGTCAGCAGCTCGCTTCTGGGGGACGTGTCGGTGTTTGTTTACGGTTAGCAGCAGGGAGCTAACGCTAGCTTGCTGTTAGTTTGTGTTTAAAGTTGCAGCACTTTTTGGAATGGCTGCTTGTGCACGTTTTTACAGCAGTATTGCATGTGGCAGCCCACCCGGGAAGCAGCGGAGATTTGGCCGAGAAGCAGAGTCTGCGGTCGGGGTAAGTCACGAGCCAAAGCCCCCTCCTCAGCTCGGGCTCGCTAGGTGATGTCGTTGGGCTGCTGGCTCCATGTCAGCGGCTCGCTTTTGGTGGACCTGTCGGCGTTTGTTTACGGTTAGCAGCAGCCGCCTGACTGATCTCCCCACGGACAGGGGAGCGTTGACAGTGCGTGTCTCGTGTCGCAGTGAGTGTCTTCAACTAGAAAAGCTGTTGTTTTGTTTTGGTAATTGACGGTGGCATGTAAGCTAGGTGGCGTTAGCCTCATAGCAATCAGTGCCCGGCTTGCCGGCCAGCGTCGGCGCCAGCGGGCAGCCGGCTGCTCTGTAGCGGGTTGGACCCCTGTACCCGGGCGGCTCCCTGCGAGGCTGGCGGTGCTCCCGCTGACTTCACACACCTGAGAGCCGGACACGTCTCACCGGCTCAGGGTTCCCCACGTCTGCAGGGTATGTCGCATTTTCATCCTTGATCATTATCGAGGACAAATCTCCAGCCTGTGTGTCCCCTGTGTGTGTCCCGCTACGGTTAGCAGCAGCGAGCTAACGCTAGCTTGCTGTTAGTTTGTGTTTAAAGTTGCAGCACTTTCTGGAATGGCTGCTTGTGCACGTTTTTACAGCAGTATTGCATGTGGCAGCCCACCCGGGAAGCATCGGACTGGGAGGTGGGGGGAGAGATCCCATTTCGGGTCCAGAGTGGAGGAACAGTGCTTGTGTGTGTCGCCCTTGTAGAAGCACGGCTATAAATAGAAAACAATGCACTCGGAGGCTAACCCGAGTCCTTGCTTCTGTGTGTGTCGCCCCAGTTGAAACAGCAGGTATAACTTAAAACAGCTGTTTGTGGAGCTTTGCTAGAAAATAGCACCGGAACGTGTTCCAGGACCCCCCCCCCCAGTCTCCGGCTGCATTGTACCCGTGCTTGGGCGCTCTCTCAGCCTAACTTTTGTGGTCCGTACAGATTTGCTCCACGCAACCTGAGCTGCACACTGGTGACGGTCACCAGCAGCTCGTTGCCACCTCCGTTTGTCGATTTAAAATAAACTCATAACCGGGATTTTGAGTGCATTTCTACACAAAAGTTGCAGCAGTGTTAGCCTCCAGAGCTGTAGCCCCTCCACTGTGTGTGTGTGTGTGTGTGTGTGTGTGTGTGTGTGCGTACGTGCGTGCGCGCGCGAATACAGAATATATGCCCTGTATGAATAAATATACACATACAAATATCTAATGCATGTATTTAAATAATGTTCATCTTTATCAGAAGGTTTAGTAGTTTAAAAATTGTAGGTGGTGAAGAAACACAACAAACGGATACAGAAATATATGTGTAGGACAGTGACTTAAAATGATTTTAACAGCCTTAAATATGCCAAGGCGATATAAGATGTGAAACTGGATGTGTGTGCGTGTGTGTGTGTCGGGGGCGGGGCGGTGAGAGGGGGGGTGGGTTGTTGGTGAGAGGGGGGGGCGGGGCAGTCAAAACAGGTCAATCTGAGGAGGGCTGTTTTAGACAGCGTAACAAGGATGCTGTTTTAAATTATCCTTGTGGTATTTTGACCAACATTTTTTAGACATTTCATTAAGACCCCAAGGAACCATAACAACTGTGGTGAAATGGGCATAATATGTCCCCTTTAAGAGGAGCAAGACACCGGATGGTACCCATTCATTGATCATTAAAATATGCTCACTTTGCACATATTTTGAAAAGCTTCATCTTTCCGATGCTCAAGTGCAACTGGATTCCTGCTCCAGCTGAACGAGCCAAGACTGTGTTTGTCCAGGACTTCCGCTGGCCCATCTGGCTGACTTCCTCTTGGCTCCCTGCAAACATGAATGGGATAAAACAACTTAATCATAGAACTCTTCCCAAATGGCTGGCTCACTCAATCTTTAAATCTCTCACCCTATGGGCTCATTGTCGTTATTACACAGCATCTGCAAAAAATTTCGCCAAACATCAAACCCCATGGAGGCGCAGAGAAATTGCGCCAAAAAAGGCTGAGCAATTCAGCCAGATGCTGCCAAATATGGAGGGCAGGGGGAGAGACGAGGGGCTTGCAGTAAGCACAATCTGAAAATGGGCTTGTTGCCTGGCTCAACCATATGCAGCCTAATGGGTGATGAGGATTAATAACATTAAACCATCTCCTCTTGATAAAACCGAGCAACAAAATAAAGCACAGATTGAGAATAAAATGCAGGTGAATAATGTTTTCCAGGGGGAGCATGTATAACTAGGGCTACGTTGTAGCACTGACGGGCCCGAGCACCCGCAAGTTGAAGCCTGTAGCGGTCGGTGGAGAGAGCAATCGATGACCAAGCACATGTCTCCGCGTTGCATGCGTGTTGTGCACTGAACTTCAACTTTGTTAATCCACTCTACGTTATCTAACCGGCTCCGAACTATTGACCTATGATCACAATCCTGATCTGAACAGCTCCATATATAAATATTAGTTATGGGTCATAGCGCCACCTACTGATCAGTGTGAAGATTAAGCTGTGGTAACATTGTCCAATTGACACAAAATTGCTAATGCTACATCAGAGCATCTACTTGAACAGATCTATATTTCTGTGCGTAATAATAGTGATGGTGCAACCTACTGGCAACAGGAATTAAGCTTTGTTTTACAACTATCATACGATTTACATACACTTTTTTACAGTGTGATGTGCAATTGATAGCGTGGACTGTAATAAGCAATTAGCAGGCAAAGATCGACATCTAGTGACGGACACAGGAAGAGAAGCGTTTATCTTTGCTGAAGTTTGCAAAACGTATGCAACACAGAGACGTGCGTTTGGTCATTGATCGCTCTCTTCACCGACCTCAACAGGCCTCAACGTGCGGCTGCTCGGGCCCGCCAGTGCTAAAACGTAGCCCTAGTTTTATCTTTGACATCATATTATATTTAAAAAATCATAAAACAACGCCTGTATAGTCTTTGTTTATGAAGCTGGCTCTAGGGATAAGTTTCTGACTGCATTATTGTAAATGATGACTTGATCTTTATATAAACATAGAATAAGCTTTTTCTCCATCGTCCTTTAGCTATCCAACAGTTTATTTTCCGCCAACAGGTTGTAGCAGTTTTCCACAGTGATTTGCAGATTAAATGCCCGTTTTAATTTGTGCAAAAGCAAGTGCATCTAGGGACCCTGACGATACAGTTGCTTCTTAATGTATTATTAAAATCCTCAACAAGATGTTTCTGATTTTCTAAAGTCAGATGATCTGGAAAACTGTTGATCACAAGCAGAAACCTTGGCAACGGATGAAATGTCAAAGTCAATGAGTGTAGGTGGTACTTTGTACATGCAGACTAATATTAAAGCAAAATAAGCTAAAACAAATCCAAGTCCTTTGTATCAGTGTTGGCACAATTGAACTTACCAACTAAAACTATGTTATCATGACTCATAAAAAGCAATGGACATCAAATTCAGAAACTCAGAATCCAAGTTGTTGCCTTGGAGGCTAAGTGGGCTTTGTTAATCATAGTGAAGTATTCCAATGTACAAGAGGTACAACTATAAGAGAAAAGAAAACTGGTGTTCGCACCCCTCTGTCATTTAATCTATCACTGTTTAAGCTAGAATCAGTTTTTACATGTTTCTACATTATTTCCTCCCTAGAATTCATAGAAGGGCTAGGGATACCCAAGATGTAGTTGGAAGAGATGTGTCTTCAGTCTGCGGCAAAAGATGTCGACTTTCTGCTCGTTCCACCTTTGGACGGCAAACAGTCGTGTTTTTTTTGGCTTTCTAGGTTTCCCTCGCAGTGAGGGAGCAGCAAGCCGATTGGCCAGGTATTCATTTTAAATCCTGTATGTGATAATTACATGGACCTTACCTGACAAGGATTCAGTTCCTGTCTTGATGAGTCACCTTCATTAGTCTTGTTTGAGATTAAAACCCCCGGAGAGACTCCTACAAGCCTCAAGCTGTGTTTTACATCTTTGTGTTGACATGCGTGTCTCACTGAGAGACCAGATGACCTTTTAATGATAATGTCTTCATGGTTGGGTTTCATTTTTTCTAATGACTGTCAACCCAACATTTTCTAAATAGAAATCCCTCTGTTTGTCCCACTCGTTGACTGAGAGTAGGTCTGTTCCCCCCGATGGGCTTGTCCTGGCTTTGCAGCCTGTCAGCCTGCTCTCACTGAGGTTCTCCTGAGGTTTAGCTGTGACGACCATCCTGTAAAGCAAGGATTCTCATGTATAGCTGCCTCAGTTTATCACCCAGACCGTGTTTCTCTGTGTTCCTGTCTCCCCCATCCTCCCAGGTGACCAAAGTATGACATGTGTCAGTGGTGCGTGTTAGTGTTGGGAGATGGAATAGGGAAAGGGTAGGGTTAGTCTCCCTTGTATCAGAAGTCAATGATTCACTGGGGTGAGAAGGACATTCTGCAACAGTGAACACTTCTCCTTTAGAGCACTCTCCTCCCCTACACACACTTCCAGGCCTTGCTTGCTACTGTCTCCTCTTTGCACTGTTTATCACAATGCAAAAATAACTATTAAGTCTGCTAATTATCATGCACTAAACTATTTGTTCAAATAAAATATTTATACCACGATGAGTACAAATCCTTTTAAATGGTAAAATAAAGCAAATAAAAGTCTAGAAATATCTTATTTCTGTGTTGGTGCCATCATCAGGTAATTGCCATTTGAAATCATCTGATTGTAGAAACGTTTTCAACCATATGACTTACATACTTTATGAAACTTGGGTAATAGTACCAATCAACTGCCACATCTAAATATTACCTTTTTTTATTTGTATAATGCTCAAACTATAGTACTTTCTAATCGAGTCCGTGAAATGAGATACAATTACTTATTTTGCCAGCAGTTCAAATAGTGTGGATTGTTCTCAGGAATTAAATATTTTGAAAATACAAATATATTTTGGATTATCATGAATGTGGGTTTGTTTTCTGTATTTGCTATAGAACAACTGCCAGCACTTGGCTGATTTCAAAATGGAATTTTGTCAGCAGCTTAATAATGCATACTATTCTGGGCACAGCAACAGTTAAAGAAAATACTCTGTGGACGTCAGTCTGCTATGTGCAAAAAAAGAGCTCTAAATATGACAACATGAATAAACAAATCACAGTCAGCTTACTATCAGACCATGTATTACTGACATTTTTGACTTACAATAACCAACTGCCCGCGTAAGAAAATCCAGCAAAATGGTAACAGATACAATAATAAAAAAATCACATGAGCTGCGTAAAAGAGGGCAATCATTTCCTCAAAGGCAGAAAAGGCTGTTAATGGCACAACAAACACAAAGAGATCACTGTTGTGTAGCAGTCAAACGAATGCCCAACTGTAAATGCATCATTAGATTCCAGCTGCATGCATTACCTCCAGAGATCCTGTGTGGAGAACAAAGACACTTCCATAGCTGCAGCACCCCCCCACCTCCCAGAAAAAGCATATAGTCCTCGCAGCTAAGAGACCAAGATCAAACATTTTGGATCAATATCAGAATCAGAATCAGAATCAGGTTTATTGGCCAAGTAAGTTTGCACAAACAGTGAATTTGACTCGGTAAAGTGGCTCTCAGTTGCTTACAAAGAATTCACATCACAAAACAAACATAACAAAACAAAGCAAAGCAAAGCAAAACAAAACAATACAAACAGTGCGACTGTCTAAGAAAAGAAGTGCAGGTGTGCATATTACAATTATCCAGTGAGGGTGAAATAAGTAAACATAATTAAATATAATTATAATATATATTATATATAATATAATATAATTTTGAGAGTAACTGTACAGTGGTTATTATAAGGATCCAGAGTCATTGCACAGTGCCACAGTGGGTTGGCTGTTCAGTAGTGAGACGGCGAAGGGGAAGAAACTGTTTTTGTGTCTGGTGGTTTTGGTGAACAGAGATCTGTAGCGCCTACCAGAGGGGAGGAGTTTGAAAAGGTTGTGTCCTGCTCATTACCTGGCCGATGAGTTCCCAATGGAGAAGCCCGGTGCTAGCAGCAGCATCATGCTGTGGCGAGGCTCTTAAGTGGGACCAGGTACAGGGAGACAGGTCAGGGTTGAAGGGAAGCTGAATGCAGCAAAGTACAACAATGTCTAAATAACAAGCCTCAGACTGGGTTGAAGCTTCCCCTTCCAACAGGACAATAACCCGAAGCAAACAAGAGTGGCTGTTAATGTCATTTAGTTGCCCGGCTTGAGCCTTGACTTGAACACAATCGGACATGTCTGGAAACATTCGAAAAGGGCTGTTCCCTGACAGAACCCATTCAACCTGACAAAGACTGAGAGGCGTCTTTGCACAGAAGAATGGCAGAAAATCCCCAAATCCTGGTGTACAAAGTTTGAGTGTTTTAGGTCATACCAAAAAAAATTGTATGCCAATTACAACTGAGAACCGGGTAAAGGCTCTGAATACTGCCATTGTGGTAGTTCTATTTTCCTAGGAAAATACATTCATTAAATACATTCAGTTTGTACTTATATAAGCTATAATAATGGTGTATTTGTGACTGAAAAGCAAAAGCTAAATATGGATTAACAAAATGCAATGTAGTGCATGTGTGGGTGAACATTTTGAGCGTGTTTGCATTATTCTGTGCTAATGCAGCAGCCCTCTGGGGACGTGTCCCTGTGTCCCCTGAGGGGTTAAGTGTCATAATCACCCCCTGCTCTCTCGCCTGGCCTTGAGGAGGTAACAAATGAGTGCTCTTGGCAAACGGAGGTGGCACGAAACTTCGATAAAAATGATGGGGAAACTTTGATAAGTCCTCAAAGGGGACATGAACTGTCAAGAAGACAGACACCTCCGAGTCAAGCGGAGAACTTTCATTAATGTAACACAATCCCTCTACCATCTGTTTAAGGTGACACAGAAAGCACTTATGAGCCATTGTGTGTGATCCACCCCACAGCATTACTTATGATTAGCACTACTTTGAACTATTTAGGTAAATTACAATGTTTCTTTGTTCTTGCATGCACAATACATGCACAGTGCATGCTCACTACAACTGATTATTTGTTTAGTCTTTTTTGAAGATGGTTAATTATGGAATATTCAATATAACAAGGCCATGTGAATTTGGACGGCACAAACATTTAAGTCTCTTAAATCCAACATGTTTAAAAATGTGAAATGTTTACATACAGTCATTAAGAGTTGCCCTGAACAAATAACTTAAGTTGGCTTTATTTATAGAGAAATCCCTGGCTCTGCATGTGGGAAGTGTGCAGCTCTGGAGGTAGAACAACTAATTCAATATCCAGACGGTCGGCTTGTCCAGGCAGCTTCCTAAAGGGTCCTTTGTGCAAGACATGTGCAAGCATATCATTTACCCAACAGCCGTGATGTGAGTGAGAAGCACTCGATGAATGTGTGTTTGAATAGGACTCGTACTTCAAAGCACTTTAAGTGGTCAATACAACTAGAAGGTGCGTATAAATGCATTTTTTTTTAACACTCAAAATGTCTTTTGGCAAACTTTTTCATGGTGAGTGAAACATTTCCCACTTGTACATATATATTATTCTTAGTATTGAGAACTCACAGTATTTACTTTTTACTATTATACAAGACAAGAAAACATACAGTTGGCATAATTGTAGGTGATTATAAGCTTATTAGATTGAGTTGGTATCTACATTGAAAAAATGTACTGACTTAGGTATCAATGAAAAGTTGAAACATTTCCTTCATGCAGTTTAAAAGGTATGAACAATTTCATGAATAAAGTTAATTCTGTTTAACCCTGTTCAACACATACAGATATATTATCTTGCAGGAATTTGTGTAAAGCACATATGAGAAAAACTAAAAGAGACCAAAGCAAATGGCAGCTCTGTGTATCCCTGGCTTTAATAATTACTTGATAACAAAATGTAATTAAAACAAATATAATGACCTACCGGTTGTTCTGCCACATGCACAGGTACACAGAAATACAACTTAACATGGAATACAACTCAATATGGTGCTGTACCTCGCTACCTCCTCTATCAGTATTCATGGCACAGGGCAGACACACTTCTTCAAAACAAAGCAACCGCAGCAGCAGACAAAAAGCTCCACCAATCAAGGCTCTAGACCTCACTGGAGGCCAGAATGGGAGCTAATTTGTCATAATCAGCTACGGTTGTATTGATGTCAGAGCTTAAGAAATCATTGCGCACAAGCACAACTATCTTAGGAGGGCGTCTGGCTGAGTGACAAGGGTCCAAAGGAGAGAGGCGAGTGGTGGGGAAGCAAGAGCACCAATGCGTGAGACAGGCCGAAAGAGAATCGAGAAGTAGAAAGCCGGGCCTAATGAGCGAGGGTATAGACACTAATTAAGTTTGAGGGGAAAATCTCAATGTGAAACTTTATTCCAAAGGCATGTCTGATAAAGTGGCTTCTCCTTGAACACGTTGGCTCTTTATTGTTCTTCGAGTGGCGGTCAATTAAATGGGTGGTCATGCGGGACGGAGGGAAATGTCCAGCAAAGCAGACGGGCATGCACACTGAGCCGTGAGAGACTCAGTGTTCACGGTGACAGGTGTGAACACGTTGCCGGCCAGATTAAATACAACGGAATGAATAAGAAGCGATTAATAGAAGCAGAAGAAAATAACCGTTACCTTGTCCTCCAGTCCTTTTGCTTTATATTGCTGTTATCTTGACTGAATCTTTAGATCTCACTTGAATACATATTTGTTTTCAAGTGAGGGAGATGTCCAGCAAAGCAGACGGGCATGCACACTGAGCCGTGAGAGACTCGGTGTTCACGGTGACAGGTGTGAACACGTTGCCGGCCAGATTAAATACAACGGAATGAATAAGAAGCGATTAATAGAAGCAGAAGAAAATAACCGTTACCTTGTCCTCCAGTCCTTTTGCTTTATATTGCTGTTATCTTGACTGAATCTTTAGATCTCACTTGAATACATATTTGTTTCACAGTTTAAAAGCGTATCCTTCATGCAGTCTTTCTGTAGACCGACCCGAGCCCTGGTTGCATTTTTCTGAAGGACAAAAATGAGTGTTTCAGCTAAGATTGCGAGACGAGTCTGGCAAGTTGGTCATGATTGTGAATCATGACTGGCCTCTCTCATCTCTTCCATTTGTTATCTCAGAGAAGTGTGACTGCAAGTTGTTTTGTTTTTTTAATAGATAAATATAAAAAGAAAAAACTGCAAAAGCATATCTTTTCATTTAAAGAGAAGATGTCGCTACGGTTTTCCCAAATGGAGTTGGAGAGTTCATTTTGTACTGAGAAGAAAGAAAAAAAGAAAAAGAAGCATAACCCAGTAATCAGACACCATCACACACACAGAATACAAACTGTCAGCTCCGACAACGTCTATGGTCGTCTCTGATTGTTTTCTATTTTCCTCTGTAGCCCCGAGTCATACTTAATGAGTGACTTGTAGAATCTGAGCTAAATTCATCTCCATTTTATTCAGAAAAATCATACTGGGAATGGCTTCTGTGTCTTAAACAAGATGGATGACGTGTCTCCACTTCCTCCTACTATACAGGAACGAGGCAAAGATATACTGAATATGAACACTGCCATCTTGCACCAGAAACACATCATCTGGAGGTTGGGTCTGCGCAGCAGTGATTGGGGGATGGAGCTGCTGTAACAAGCTTCCGCTCCAATACTTGCTTCCAACCAATCGCGTGTCAGTCTCAGCTGAAAATGATCATCAAACCTATTGGGAAAAGGAAAACTTGAACAAACATCAGAACAAAGAAATATCAGTAAAGCCTAAAATCACAGATTCTATGTGTCAGAAAAAATGTATTCAACCTGTCCTCTGACTTTTTAGTTTGGTCTGTGTCCCATCCATAGTTATGGAGAAGACCTTAACTGCAAACAGCCACCAGGGGGCGATCCAGAGGTTTTGGTTTCACTTTTGAGGAGCTGCCACGTTGTCCTTATTACTATACAGTATATGGGAAAATACTGTCCACGTGGAGAGAAATTGAACATGATTGGATGCCTTTGAACCACAGTCCATGAAATCCTCTCGAAAACTGTTTGTTGTCTTAACACATGTTGAGTGTGTACAATTACTCTGAGGGAACAAAGTGCAGTCATACATTTGGCCTCATCATCACTCAAAGGTGCACCACACAAGAGCGTCCCATGAGCTCCGACTGCCGGCCAAACAGCCTTAGAAGTACTGAAGTGCAGCTAGATTCTCTACTATCGTGTTTCCTCAAATAATGGTCACTGCCTTTATTTACCTTGAGTAGAGTAGTAGTAGTAAGGTAACAGGCCTTTATTTGATGCAGGGTTTGAGTAGAGCAAGGCCATTATTCACTGTTTGGTAAGTATAGTTGAGCATATTTTAATATAAGGATAAATTTGTCCTCTGCTCTCTGCCCAGAGTGAGGCTGCAGTGTATTCTCCCCACTCAAACACTTGTACAGCTATCTTAGTGAGGACACTCATTGGCATAATACATTCCCTAGCCCCTTACCCTATACATCCAAACTAAAATCCCAACCCTAACCTAATTCTAACCCTAAAACCAAGGCTTAACCCCCAATCAGTTTATGATTAAAGGGGGGGTCACAAAGTGAGGACCGGCCAAAAGGTCCTCAATATCCAAAAATGTCCTCACTCTGTAGGCTCAAACTGGCCCTCACAAAGATAGCTGTACGCACACACACACACACACACCAACACCCACAAGGCTAAGTAAAGGTAACTGGGGTTGACGGCATCTATGCTTGTTGCAATAAAAAGTAAAAGGCCAATATAGACTATAGACTTTATCAAACCACCTGTTCAACACGCATGTAGAAAAACAATATCCTAAACCGTTCTGTCAGCAGTCTCCCAGCTGCATACTGAGCAACAACAGCATGCTGGTTAAGCTAATAGCAAGCTTTTATGAAGAAACAAAAACGTATCATCAGGATTGTCATGTGAGGGATGTTAGTTATTTACTGACAGTTTAGATTTTGCTCCAGTGAAAGATTATTGAGTTAGTTGTCATGCTAGTGTTGTGAATATTACATTTTGCCCAGATCCTCCTTTTACCATTCGCTGGCCACATGCTCGTGTTAAGCCCTGGATCTGCAATCACATTATACTGAGGCTATCACATCACGTAAGACACTCAACTGATCCACATATTACAAAATGATGTGATAATGTGCGTCGTGATACGATACAACAGCAGGTACTTGTGTCTCTGTAGGGTAATATACAGTGTAAATTGACCTGATCCTCTATACAGTAAATATACTTGGCACTGAGTCAAGCACACACCTCCACTGAGGCCAGAATGTCCCCTTAAATTGTGCAGAAGCGGCAGATTTCCCCCTGAATCCACATTCCCTCAAGTATTCAATGGTGGTATTTACAGGGTTGTAGCCCGATTTTGCTGATAAAATCCTACCTCCTCATGAACCCACATGTGGATCTGATGGATCTAGATATTTTTTTTGATGCAAACCAAAGTTCACTCACTCATAGATATCAGTCACCTGACTCTGCCTAGTTTTTCATCTGATCCATTAATTATTCCACTAGAAATGAATGGCAAAGTAAAAAAAAATGCCCTCTCTAGCTTTGTTACATTTACATTTCTTAGTTGCTCCCCCTAAAAAGCGGAACGCTAACATTGCATTGTTCTGGTACCTGGTCTATGCAAAAACGTTATGGTAATTCACCTAACAGTGGTGGAGATACCTCAGGGGATCCAAAGTACTGGACAGTATATTTACACATCCTCAGAGCCATTCTGCCCATGTGGCTAAAACATAATTTGTAGCTTCTGTTTGAAAACTGCATCTACAGATAAAACATTATTTTATTACCATATAATCTTTTTTTGTGTGCTTTTCATGTTCCATCTACACTGGTAGTATTGAAATATTACACAATGCCTGCGACGATTACTTCACATTTTCAAACTTTTAGGCTATAAATGATGTTTGTGACGGTTTTGCACTGACACCCTGAAGCTTTTACCGCAGTGTAGAAAGTAGAATTTGAAGCAAAGGATATTAACGGGGTAAGACCTTCTTTTCTTTGCCCGTCTGGTGTCAGAGTGCTCATACAGTAAATGGACAGTCTATTCACAGCAGTCTGCAGCAGACAAGTAATTAGAGGTTTCAGTTCTTTCGACAAATTACCATGCCACGCTGTCCTTTCACATGTAATGATTCCCTCTTGCTCTGGATTAAAAAAAAAAAAAAACAGCATTAACCTCGACGAAGCAACTGCATCACTATAAAAAAAAGAATATACATAATAGCAGGATGGACTCGACCTTGAACATGGGCTCTACAAATGAGAATATTATCAATGTAGGCCACCTAGGGCAAAGAAGGATCATAGTGCGACGTCTGACTGTCCATCGAATTCATATGAAGCTACTGCTCACTGCTGCTCGTACTGCAGAAATGCTTTGAGACAAAAGTAATGAGCAATCAGTCTAATTCCAGCATGTGAACTCAATACACGACACTTCTTGCATGTACATGTCAGATGATTTGTGATGTTATACGCAACCATATCCGCTGTGGACCCTACCGCTGTGAAACAGATGCTTTTTTTTGCTGATCCAATCAAACACAATTAGTATCTTCAACATAAATTTTGCTTTTCCTCATCCCTCTGCCCCTCTCACATGCACGGTTGCATGATCTCTCCCCTTCCTTCTTTTAACACCACTTCCCTTATGGGAGCTGGAAAAGTTAAGCGAGCTCTCCATCTGTTAAATTAGAGAGTGTCAAAACTTTTAGCTGCCGACTGATCCAGAGACATAATCCCATGTCTCCCTGGGTAATGAATTGTACTCTTGCTAATTAGCAAACACATGGCCGGCAGTAGCAGTGAGAATGTCCTCATCAAACAGACTTACTGTTTGGTCATGTATATGGTTCTCTCGTCTCCCCCGCTGCTGTCTGGCTGGGCCTGAGCTCAAACCTCTGCTGCACACCCATCCCCAACACATTCCAATGAAGGCACTTTTTTTTTACTGGATAATATAGGAAACGTAAAACATTAGTAGAGAGAAGAAGAGGACATTTGACAGTTGTCCTCAGTTGCACTCGCAGAAGGCACAATACATACGTGGTTTATGTTCATTATGCACAGGATACTTTTGTTTTGGGTGACTGACACCCTTAACCATCTGTTCAGCTGATTTTAAGCATCTGCATTCATACAGCAGTTTGAGGCCACGCAATTTGCTTTAAATTTAAAGTGACATCCACATATTCACACACATTCTTACAGCACCCCTGTGTGCCATGCTTTTCATTCACATTCTGTTGTAAAAGCATTCAGGGGCAATTTGGGATTTACTCTTTGTTAAGGACACTTCAGCGTGCAGTCTGGAGGAACCAGGGGTCAAACCGCCACTGACCTGTCCCACCCCGTGAGAATATTCTGGATTATAGCAAAGCAAAGCTAATGAAGGAACAATGAGAAGACAACAACACAAACAGAATAAAAACAATTTCTTTAACCTATAGTTGCACCCTTTATATATGAGTTTTATTAGTCTGAGCGATGGAGTCAATAGAGGCATAGAATGGGAGAGTGAGAGTGACACAGGGAAGGAGAAAGTCTTCCAAGGGTGAATGAAGCAGGGCGTCTGCATTGCTTAACAATGGCTATAATAAAGGCCAGGGACTAGATGGCAAACGTATACCCCTACACACCCCCACCTAATAGCCACACACATACACTGTGTACCGTCAAGGCTTTACCTGGCCTTTTATTTGCCTTTATTGAGCATGGCGGAGGCAGCCCGCTCAGCGTTAACAATGTCGGGCTAAAGTCATTTCACACAACACTACTTGGTCATGTAAGCTGACAACTTTTATATTCCCTCATGGTCCTGGCTCTGCTCTGTGGTACGGGCTTATCAGGGGCGTGGAGTGGCTCCACCAGCTGGTTCTCAGCACCAAGACGTACCACAGAGTGGACTAAAGTGTGCTAATTTCAAGCCTGGAGGAGCCATTACTGGGAGGTGAGCATAACTCATAGTGACAGACAAAACTGCCTGGAAAGAGAGTGCACACATTGCTCATGGATCCACTGCATGCTGCACTGGGTTTAAGTGTTCAATACCGTGGCTTGGTGTGCATCAAAGCTTTCACATGCAATTTATCCTTTGGTTGACAAAGACTGTGTGCATGTGTGTGTGTGTGTGTGTGTGTGTGTGAGAGAATTTGTTCCGTGGTGGTGGTGCTTTTGGGTAGGGGGGTGTAAGATGCTCATCTGCACAGTCTTTTAATTAACCTCATGCCCTGTACTATCCACAATGCCAGGACTTGGGTGACCTTACACCAATTTATGCCGCAATAAAAGTGACAAGGTTATGGAAATACAGGCTGATGCAGGGTGTGACAGAGGGGTTTCTGGACCTACCTTTAACTGGCTGACAGAGGCCATTATCCTTGATGTCTGATGAAGAGGTGTAAGATGGAAATGCTCCTTGCATTTAACGCAGCACTGGCTGCTTAGCATAGGGACAGCTACCAGGTTGAACAGTGGACGACCAACCGTGAATTCGCTGAACTTTGCTGAATTAGGACATTTAAACGGTACATCAAATTGAGTTATTACAGCATGAATTTCAAGTTTTTTTTATAAATAAACTTTGAAGAAGTCATCTAATGGTCATTTTTATTACTGATTACTGAAGATTAGGTTTTGATTAACTGTTCAATAATTTGGCTTAAAATGTACAACTTCCTAACACGGCAGCTGGTGCCCTCAAATTGCTTTAAGTATTAATGAAATAAACGTATTTGGTTTTCCATCATTGAGGAGAATTAAAAGCAGCAAATCAACGAATCTAATGTTTTCAAGCTCTACATTTAAGAAAAATTGAAACAGCATTTTGGTCTCCTTCTAAATGTAGAACTACCCTCCCTGTAGCCCCACATCAATGATTTTGTCTGGGTTCAGTTTTCCTACAGTGTTGATACTATGAATTCTTCATTTTAAAACGAGCGATGCATACCAATATAGTCTCTTAACGACTGCCATATATTGTTAAGCTAACATATTGGATTTTCTCACCAACTCATTTCTCCACTGATATGTCCTTGTTTTACTTTATCATTTTTCAAGTCCTTAATCTGAAATGACACTGGGCACACACAGTATATGAATCATTTTATCGGGGACCTGCCATAACTGCCCTAGAATCACTATGTTTATCAATTAAATAATAAAAACCAAAGGAGAGTATATAACCCAATAACCCAAGCCAGTTTGGGATTGCTTGTGGCTGAGTGGATTCAGCGGAGTGACGGCGTTTGATTTAATAGGGTTTTTGCTCTCTCTATATTGCCTAATTAATTCAAAAAATGTGATATGGGTCCATTTGGCAGCACATAATTATCTTGTCGTTCTAGTGAATTAGCATCCTATAAGGACCAACAGCCCGCAAGGTGCCTGCTAATCAAACAGCAGGGCAGATGACTACATAAATAGATGACCTAAGGGAAGCGCACTTAGGTCAAAAGGTGCGTTTCCTTCCCACTGGAGCTGTGCACGTAAACCGGAATCCAAACTTTGAGTATACAGATTTATATTATATCCAGTGTTGGTAATAGGAAACGTCATATTGAGCATGATCCCTTTTAAATCCGGACCAAATATAACCAGTAGGACATAAGGTAATAATAAACAATAGAATATCCAGTGGCTGCCTCTGATTCTGTAATTCATCTGTTTTGTTTTCATCCAAATGAGAGAGGGGCATGTTCTGCATTTGAAGAAATTATATTTAATGTAAAATTAACTTTGTTTTGCCTGATCAAAATGTGTCATGGCATTAAAAAAATTGAAAAGTGGCCTGGTAGAGTTTATGGGTTTTATTTACAAAATTGCGAAGCAGAATTCTTTGACGCCACAGTGCAAGTGCAGTTTAAAATAAATGGAATTTAGGGTTAGGGTCTCGACAATCACTCATCTCCCTGCGTCTGTCATGTTTAAAGTTGATCAGATAAGTGGTTCTCAAGGACAGAATTCAAGGACAGCCATAAAGAGTGATTTCTATACAGTAAAGTAATTATGTTGGTAGGACGTTAGCTGAACTTAATTAAATGTCGTCACTTTGTATTTTATTTAGATTGCAACTAATGATTAATGTCAATTTGATATAATTTGTCAGTTACTTTCTTGATGGGATCAGTAACTATGATACCATCAAAGTGCTTGTGATAACTGATCAGGGGTCCAACACAAAAATATGTGTCCTTCCCTTCTCCTCTCAACCTGCTGCATGTCCCTTCTTCACTGTCACTAACAAAAAGGCCAAAAATATGGATAAACTAACCCTCAAAATGATTTAGTCTACTACCACATCAGACAGGGAAAAGCAGCATATCTTCACAGTTGGGAAGCTGAACTGACAATGTTTGGTTTTGGTTTGAAAGATTGAGCCATTGTCAAAACGTATTATTTGTCTTTCTCCTTATTCATCAAAAGGTTCTTAGGCCCAGCCATTTTAAGCTCCTCCGCCTTATAGCACGTATAATGCATAATGCAACGGAACTGATAACTGACTACAACAAAGCATAACAATGAATAACAGAAAAAAAAACAGGATCAACTGCCAGAATCCAATGTGCTTGTTAGTGTTAATAATCAATTTGCAAACTGGTGATTTCAGTGACTCATGGTTGCCCGGCCAATTAGTCCGACATCACAATGCCAAATACAAAGACAACAGAACAAAAGCATCACTGGAATCACACACGCATGCAAACAGTCACCAGAAGGCAAATACCATGTGTATGTGTGTTCGGATGTGTAAGTCACATATTACCCTATCAGGCAGGTCCTTTAACAGAGAGAATAACAAATACTAATAAACACGCATTTCTTTGATCATACAATCTGGTTGGTCTGCATCCAAACTCTCTGCAGACATGTCTTTCAGAGTTTGTTGTCTTTTTTTCTGTCCTGCTATGTGAATAGCTTGTGGCAGTGTCTATTGATCTGCCAAACATTATCTCAATGTTGTGTTGGAGATTGGGCAGGATGAAGCGGCTTATATAAGCAACAGTTGAAGTCATCAGGGGATGGAGAGACTTAGCCTCGCAGTCTACAGCGTGCTAGAGGAAAAATGACAAGATATTACCAATATAAACAATCATGCTGTGCTAAAGCACATCCATGAATTCCAGGCGCAGGCAGCTGATAGGGAACACTGCTGCTGAATGGTAAATATTGCTGCTCTGCATGAACATCTGTTCATTACAAAGAAACCGCTACATTTCCAGCTACAAAAATTAACTGAGAATTCCATTCCTTAATGTCGACTGGGAGAAATTAGAGATGCTATACACAGTAGATGGTGTTCCTGTTATTATCCTGCAAATGAAAATGTACATGAACTTCATGCTGTAGGTCTGCAGATATGGAGTTTGACTTTTTTGTTAGTTTGTAACAAGCAAACAAACAGGAACGATTGATATCTATGAAAAGATAAATGTCAGCCGTAAAATAAGAAAATCTAACAAACCTCATAGGGTTTCAGAATATTTTATAATTTGCGGTACACAGCAAACCTTTGACAATGTTATTTAATGGCTTTTAAGACATAAACTAAGAAAATGAAGTTCCCTGAACAAAGTCACAATTATAGTGATTTATTTTTTCAACTAACCTAGGTTTTTTGCATAAAAGTGAATATCCTAATAACTCGACTGCATCTAGGTTAACTGAAGCAGGTTTAAATATATGTAGTCACCAGGGTGTTGGATTAGATGATTGATTGGTTTGATTGATAAAGGAGGGTGTCACCTAGCCTGACGTTGTCAGACTCACAATTCTAGTCAGAATGTGAGTCTGAGACCGCTCCATTGGGCTGTGATTATGGGGCGTGTTTCAACTGACCAGGAAGTAAAATTCTTCTTCGCTCAATTGGATAGACCTACAACCAATCAGAGCAACGTAGTATGTGACGTATGCTAAGCAACGCATTGTGAGTTATTTACTAGCGCTGGGTTCACTTGGACGCTTCAGCGCAGCGCCAAGCCTTAAATAACAGCTGGCTCCCATCCACTCCCATGTTAAAACTTTGTGCCGGTCACACCGGAGGCTGAAGCACCGCGAGGCAGCCTTGGCGCAGCGCGGTGCTTCAGCCTCCGGTGTGACTGGCACAAAGCCGTGCAGCGATCTACTGGATCAACGGGTGATATTATTAGCGCTGCCCGGCGGTTCAGCGTCGCTTCAGTGTCCGTTGTGAACAGCCAAGCGCCGGGGCGATAGGGATTAGCTCGGTGCTTTGGCGTCGCCTCCACGTTCTGTGTTCCTCTTTCAAAATGAATGCGCTGTCGATGTCTGCTAAAACAGACTCAATGGCAGCATCTACACATCTCAGCTCGCCAGCGGCAGGCATGTTTGTTGAAAACGAATTCAACCCAAGGGCACTTTGATGACGTGGTTGATTACGTTACCATTGATCATCTGTCAATCATCATATAAAGCCCGCCCTGACAATCTGATTGGCCCGGTCGGGCATAATTTTTCCTCAACGGAGCGACTCCAGACCGAACTGCCCGACCTAAAATGTTGTGGGCGGGGCTAAGTTCGTCTGGCATCCAGGCTAGGTGTCACCACCACACGTCCAGTATGTTTTCTAGTGAAGTCCAGTATGTGTTGTATCGAACTTGACCTGTTCCTGTTGTGCTACAATGACATCAGTCATTATGTCAGAGGTGATACCATCAAAGTGCTTGTGATATCTGATCAGGAGTCCAACACTTGACAATATGTGTCATTCCCTTATTCTCTCAACCTGCTTCATGTCAATTACAACAACGGCAACTTTAACTGCTTCACTTTATATGGGCCATGAACTGTAACAGTTACACAACAGACAATATTATATTTAAGACAAAGTTTGTCTTAGAGGAATTAAATGCATGATTTTGGCCGATCTCTATACTAACATGTGTGATTAGTTGGGGTACTCATACCTGACCAAAATAACTATTAACATCACTTCTTAATAGTTACAACTAACAAAAATATTCAAGTTTATTTAAAAACCAGGAGCCTCAATTTATGACTGGTCCAAGTCAATTGTTGGGATGATTTAGCAAATAAAGATCACAACTTCAATTAACCATGATTCATGGCAAAAAATCTTTGACTTAAAGTAAAAGTAATAAACAATTATCAGACATTTCCCCTAGATATTTAGTAGATTGGAACAATCGATTGACACAATTATACACAATAGAAAAGAATTCAACTTTAACTGCTTCGCTTTATATGGGCTATGAACTGTAACAGTTACACAACAGACAATATTATATTTAAGACAAAGTTTGTCTTAGAGGAATTAAATGCATGATTTCGGCCGATCTCTATACTAACATGTGTGATTAGTTGGGGTACTCATACCTGACCAAAAAAATGTTATCTTTGACTTAAAGGAAAAGTAATAAACAATTATCAGACATTTCCCCTAGATATTTAGTAGATTGGAACAATCGATTGACACAATTATACACAATAGAAAAGAGTTCAGTTGCCTGCTCATGGACAAAACCAGATTGTATCAATAAGTGGCATCCGCAGGATGAAGTGCTCAGACCCACTGTAGTCCCTCTTGATGGATGTGATAAAAACTATCCATATTTTCCGTAGCATCCCTACTTGGGTGATTAAGCTGCACTTAAAACAAGAAATGGCTTCATTTTATGATCGTGTAACATCAACTTACGAGCAAAGGTCACTCCACAACAGCTATTTTGTTGAATATTACATCAGTTTTGAGGTAATTAATCTTAGCAAAGCAGCACGGCTTTAAACGGGAAGAGCTCCTAGGGCACTGGTGACATTTTGATGTTAAAGTGGTTTGGGTTTTAGTCCATTGAACAATCGCTCCAAGAAATATTTAAGGAGGTGATTGACGCCTTTATGTTTATAACATTTCATCTCAACCGTGTCTCCTCTCTTTCACTCAGTCTGCGTCACAGTTGGACACAAACATTGATTCAGTGTTAGTTGAACATATACAATCTTCATTCCAGAATGTGGATACCCAGCCCACGGCCATCGGAGCCCATCAGAAAACAAGGGGACAGGGTAGGGGTCAGGCCGGTTTGGAACAAAAAGTACTTTGTTACCAGATGTTTCTTTATGCCGCATGTGCCTGTAGTCGGTGAAAACATAGGCCTTGGGTCAGAGCCACTAAACAGAGGAAGAGAAACAGAGAGAAACTTTTTTTCTTATTCAGACAACCACAATAAAAGCAAAATTTGGCTGCTGGGGGTAAAGATTGAAATTGATCGGATGGGGGGTTGTTGAGAGACATTAAGGACAGACAGTGAAACATAGGACTGTGGATGTATTAATAGGATATGTAGGTGCTGTGAGAAACTCGTAGCATATTTGTTCAAAGACACTGATATGGTGAGTTGCAATTAAATAATGCTTTAGGGCACAACTCTGTGAAAGGACCTTCTCAAAGTGGCAATGGTAAGAAATTTTAATGAAAATAAAGTTTGCCTTGAAAATTAATCCAAAAACACTTTGGGCAAATGACAGTTGCTGCCTACAGAGGTGTAAAAAGTCAAGTACTCTCATTTTAATGTATTGCAACCAAAACCCATTGAAAGAAAATTTTAATATTTTCAAACAGGATGTTTTTATGTTTCATAAATTGTTGTTTTGGTCTAAAGACAATGAAAGTGTTTTCCCTATTTTATGGGCGAAGGAACTCCACCAAGTTTAGTTGTGTTATAATGCTGTTGACATTAAAGTTCATTTAAAGTTTAACATGAGCTAATCCTGGCTGCTGAAGAGAGACGATAACATCGACCACCCACAACTCATTTACAGGGTTTTATATAAAACATCTTATTACCATTAACTGTAGCAGATTGATAGTGTGTTGTTATGGCATCATATGAGCCACAATGAAACAAAAGTATACAAAATAAACTATGTAATAAAACAAATATATGAACAAATTTCCTAAATCGTTCCCCTCATCATCAGGGCTGCAGGTTCAGAGGGTCACTTAAGAGAAGCAAGGAACACAAAAACAAAGTTGATAAACTTATTAGGATTTGTTACTTTATCTCTATGTAGGATTGAAAAAGACAGAATTTTTCATTATTCACATTGTATGTAATAGGTGTAGTTATATTATTCACAGTAGCTTCACATGCACACACATACAACACCAGGTTGGAGGAAACAGGTCTCACATGACCCTTAAAAGATAATGTGTATAGATGATGGATGGATCATACAAGTGTTCGCCTGCATATTCAGATGTACGGCGAGCAAACTGTTATGTTATATTATGAGAACTGCAAAACTCATGGTAGTGTTTTGACTTTTTGCAAAGGCAGTTAAAGACAGTGCTACTTTTCTCCTTTGTCCCAGCAGCTGTAAAGAACTTGCATTGAAAGGGTCGTATTCATCGAATGGGACAAATACTATAAACAAAGACTAATTCTTTTATAAATAATACATTTGGTGGGACTGCTTTGGGAACCATTAAGTTGTAACAGGACCAACTCTCCAGCTTCTCAGACTCAATTGTATGTATGAAAAAAAAAGACGCTTGAAGAAAAAATTCTCCACTTTGAGTAAACAGAAGACATTGCAGTTAGTATTTGAGATGCTTGCTCTTTGCTTTATTTTTAGCCACAGGAAAATTAGGCAAGCATTTTCGTTATGTTTGTTTTCATCCGCCCCTGGACTTAATTGCTCCATTAGTTAATTAGTTATTTATCTTTCAGCACTTGAAACCCACACATAATCGCACCATGAGAGCTGCACGCTGTACAGATCTCTTGTTGTTCTGAGGGGGAGGCAACACAGGCAGACAGAGTGAGAGAGAGAGAACATACATCCAAGTGAGCATTAATGAAGTGAGTCATAACACTGTGTGGTGACAAGACGGGGCTTCGGATGACAGTCGATATCCAGTGACAGAGAGAGGTGAAAGGAAAGCTTGCATTAACACAAAGGCAACTTCCTTGACCCTTTTTAATTGCCACCTTAACCTCTGGTGTCAGAGCCATTTAGTCACCACAAAGGCATCACATGCAAAAGCGAGAAGGGGAAAAAAAATACGAAATCCAAGCTGTGCACTGCATCAAACTCACTTATCCTCCTTAGCCTCTGACACTGTGTTACCCTATAGTGCTTTGCCAATAAACCACTAAAACTCCCTCAAGGCTCTGGTACACACAAGCCCACGCTGCTGTTTTGACCCCTCTTGCACGTTGCTGGCAACCGTAGCTCTTAATTGCCATCTTCTGTAATCCGGGTGAACTGTAGACCTGGAACCACAGGCAGCGTTGGTTGTGGAAAGCAGATTACATAACGTAAACTCACTCATAACGCAAATAATAAAGGGCTCGCTGCTCTGTGTATTGCAGTTGCGGAAAAGGTACAGCATGGAAATAACTCATGGTCGGTCTTTACTTAACCTTCCAAGAAGTCATTTTCACAACATGACAACTTTTCGTCTTGACATCCCCCCCTTCAATGTAAATACAGTTCAAAGATCAACGAGCAAACAGTTGGCTTTCAGTAACTCAGCTGCAATAATAATATATATCTTGAGTTTTCATCGATCAGGTTCTTCTGCATTAATGTTAATATTCCAACAGGCTGTTAAGAACGTCAGGTTAAAGGTTAAAGATTGTTTTGTTGTTGGTTCCTTCAATAAAAGTGATTTAAATGTAATCAACTGTAAAAAGCATATTCAAATTTTCAGAAAGAGATATCTAATGTATTTATTAATGATAATAAGCCTAACGAATGCAGCCCCACGCTAAGCTGTGGACCCACGTATGATCCAGTGTGTGTATCTATTCCCCAAAGGATATAAAGACGTTTGAGTTAGTCATCTGTAGACATGATAGATCCTAAAATAAGGAGCTCATCAAAGAGGCTGCACTGTGGTCTCTGTTGTCATTTGTGTTTGGAAATGTTGCCCCAGTTTTAATCAGTTATGTGGTTGGAATCAATAATAGGAAGAAAACAAATCCACAATATCAAGAGAAAATTACCTTTTCAATCTCAAAGCAATCAAGAAAATTGTTCATCAGCTCAACATATTCATTTTCTCTTATGACCAGAAAACTTAAAATAAAGAAGACAGAAAAGCAATCATATAGAAATGCCTCAGGGAAGTATTCTAGCGTCTTTTATTTTCATGGGGAGAATCAGAAAATTTTCTGACAACATCTGATTAAAAGACATATCAAAAGGAAAAGCTACTTTTATATAACATTTAAAAAATAAAAAAGTTAAAAAAATATCTTAATATCACCTGAGGCCTGCCAGTGCAGGAGTTCAATGTAGTCTGTTCCATATTCATTGGTGTTTTTGGTGAGTCCTGGACAGTTCAGCAGACCATGATATTTCCTTAAACTAAATGTCATGAACGCATTCAGGCATGAAATGTCAGACTAATTCAGGGCACAGGAACAAAATGTGAGCTCGCAAAGGAATTTCTCAAACCGTACACTGCAATTTATCAAAGCGAAAAGGTGGCCCAAGAAAAGTGACGTTAGAAACAAATGGTCTGCACACGCAGCTCAAATTGATTTTGCAGCAAAAATTGTCCCTAAAATCTATCTCAATTTCAATGAAACATTGTCGCTCACCAATTCTTAGAACTAAATCTATAACATATGCCATTTTATTATAGGTGTGTGAAATAACACTTAGGACAGTCTGTCTTTGAAAGATTGTTATTGACTGAATATTTGGCAGAGAACAAATTTACAGTAACAGCGGTGATGCACGACAATGGTGCTGATTCAAATAGATGCCTCAGACTCTAATTTATGTTTCTACAACACTTTTCTTTTTTTATATTTAAAGAAAATACAATTTGTAGATCAACCATTTAAATTTGTTTTTGACATAATTATATTTACACCTTAAAGTTCACTGTAGAGGAGAAACGCTCACATGCTAATAAATGCTAACTTCATCAGCATTTATGACATAAAAACATGTTTTTGTTGTGAGACCATTCCAGAACAGAGAAGACCATCATCTTTATTTCTTTATTATCTCCATTTTACTGGACAATTAGTCTCTAATTGTTTTTGATTGTTGTTTATTTTCTTTTTGCACTTGTTGTAAGAGGTTTTTTCCGTCTTATTATCATACTGTAAATCATATGTGAAGCACTTTAAAGTGCACTAACCTGCCTGAAAGGTGCTTTATAAATAACGTTGGATTGATTGATTGATTGATCTTTATCAATGTCACATCCTGACACATGAATGAGGAGCAACACTCTGTACGTTGTGGCGTCAAAGCTGCTACAAAACCCGATTTTCTCTTTGTTTATAATCAGTTTTTTTCATCCCACATCACTGCTGTTAAAGAAGAATATTCTAGGTAAAGATATAGCTCCCTATTTCAAAAAATTCAACATCTCTAGTTCAACATTTGAGAATCCGTGCTCGTTCATGTCTATCTGCTGCACTACATATTTGGCAGTAATTGTTTAGGCCAACATTTCTTCCGAGACAAATCCTAAGTATATGGAGAGTGTGTTTGTGTATAACTGAAAGATAAGGAATGTGTGTACCAGAGATATAAGTGTGTTGGAGAGAGGAAGCTAAAGGAAGAGCGTATAGCTGGCTCTGTCGAGATAATCTTGTGGTGAAGTGTGTGATGCATCATTATGCTGTAATCTCAGTGTGCACTGTGAGCGCCCTGGTGATTCATGGGTAGATAATCTGTGAAATTCACCCTCATGCATCAGATGCAATCTGACTTCGAAATTAGTTGTTTTGAAAACTCGTATGAATTGAGCAAACATTTCATTTGGCATTGATGTCGGTACATTTTGTCAAATGTCACTAAAGACAAAGAGACCATCCTAAAAGCGTTGCTGCATTACAGCTCCAGATTGAGCATGTTAACATGAGTTGAATAAAGATGTAAGACCCGCCTCTACTGCCTCTTAATTGATACAACATGTTACGGATGCTGCCATTTTGTTCTTTTGAGGTCATTTTGAGCCAGAGACTGTGCAGTAAATATTGTGCAGTGGAGACAGGATTTTAAATACCTGTTTTTAGTTTGGTCCATGTCCCATCTTCTAACATGGAGCAGGCTGGACATACTGCAGCCACCTATACTGCAGCCATTCACTAGGGGGGGTTCAGGATTATTTCGCTTCACTTTATATCACCCACCTTAATATATTCGATGTCTTTGACCTGATGGCAACATCTGTTCCCTCCAAATTTACCAGGAAGATTATCCATTTTCCATTATTTTATCGACTGAAACTGTTTACGGGGATGGCAAGCTCATTCTCTGGTATTACCAGCTTCCTAAGATTAGCCACTAAAGTGGTTATTAACTGCAGAACCTCAGTCGATACCTCGTTCAAGATTTGGAGCTGAGCTCACAGCTCCTTTCAAGCTAAATATATCATTTACAATTTTTAATACTGTGGGCTTTAATTCTCCATTATTAAAATTCTAAGAAGATGTAAGCTAAATTAACTTAGATAGCTAATTTCATCCCCCTAATCAGACATTACACCCATTAAATTGGAAACAGGGAGAGACTGGGTAAATTATAATCAGGATATATTACAGGTGCTAGACTAAAATGAATACTTACTTCATGAGACATCCAGGGTCAAATGTAAAGCGACAGTGGACTTTGATTTAGTTCCTCCAAAAGCAATTTCAAACAACTCTGCATCTTTGGCTGTGCTGCAACTGAATATACTGCGCTGAACTTTTTTCATAGAGAACAATGAAGAGCCGTAACAATCCTATGTAATTATCCACTGAATATTAATCAGCCTAAAGCACAACATGCCTCAGGATTTATAGAATAGTCTTAAATATTAATAACTATGTAATGAGTGTTGCAATTTATAGAAGAGGTGGGATGATGGGAACAGATGTTATTATCAAGTTAGATAAATTAGACAAACACTGGTCCATCAGATATGCATGCGTCATAACTCCCGACACACAAGGGCAAGGTTTGTGGGAGTGTGTACAAGGTTAAAGTTTTGCACTCATCTTCGTTAGGTGAAAATCAACAGAAAGGAGTAATCGTTCAAGGGAGAACTCATCATTACTCCCTCCAATCTTCAAAGATGAAAAATTGTTGCAATATTAAAATTAGTTGATTTATATGCACTAAACTGTTTTATGAACATTATGCTTATTTACGTCCATCGTTGTCCCCTTGTGACATAAAATTAACAAAATTATGCATTAAAATATATACTCTAGTTGGTCAAGGTACGACTGAGTTTAAAGTAGAACAATTCTGGAGTACAGTTTTAGTATGAGATGCATTATTTTCAGTATTTGGTCGAAAACCAATAAGCAGTGGATTATGGACAAATTAATGAAAAATAATCATCTAACTGGAGGGAGGCCAAGATATTTTCAGCACACCCAGCAAGCTGTTCTCTGAAACAAATCCATTGGGTTTTCTCTCGATCTCAAAATATTATGACCCCTTGCAGGGAAATGATACAAATACAGCACTCCGTCCGTGCCGTCCATTTTCAGGATTACACCGTGTTATCACTTTGGTCAGTGCTGATAAGTCTCCATGATGCCATAAATGTCCAGCAGCGGTAGCCCTGCTGCTGTGATGATCACTGATCACTGATATGGGTGTGGGGGAAATTGCTGAATCAGACAAGGGCCTTATTTTACTGCTATAAAAAATGTCAATATTCACAGAGAGACAGAGGCGGACTGAAATGAGTTAAATGATCTGAGGAAGATGGAGCTTGTTTTCATTAGGGAGTGGCTGATAACATCAGATGATTAATCAGTAGCTTCCCAGTTGTAATTCTCTAGCTGAGCCAGAAGAGAACTGTAGCAACCGACCACAATAGCTACGATAGTTTCACAACCTCACTTTAGCTGATAATATTATAAAAAGTCTTTGTACTGTAAAAGTGGCTCATTTAAACAAGCATGTTGGTGGTTAGAAGACTAAAGGGCGGGATATCTGTTTGTCTTAATCCTTGAACCAAAAAAGGTTCAGGAAACAGCCATCATACATAATGTACGTTGTGTTTTCCCTTGCACTTGAGTCAAGGTCTTTTTTTCATCGTAAGTTCTGCTGGAGCCAAAGGAAAAATAGCCTCCTCAAGGTAAAAGCTCAGTTTTTCTTCAGTGTGTGGCGGACTACAAGGCACGCTGCTCTCACAATGGCTGAGCCACCAGAATGGTTTGATTTCCCTTGGGATATGAAAGCTATCATATAATCCGATACCTCCTTTCAACTCTTCCCCAGTTCAATTTATCGAGTACAAACAGGGTTCAGATCCTCAAGAAGACTCGAAAAGAAAGAAAGAAAGAAAAAAGACAACAATATACACGTTGAAGAGAAGGCCTCAGGCTCAGATTTATTCAGTGCAGCATGAACTTTATGATCCACAAAAGGAGGGCTGTGAAATTAATTAGATATTTTAAAAAGTGTAAATGTCTCCAATTTTGTGAAGACTGCTCCATTTCTGAGCAGCTATAAATATCAAGTATTGTGTTAACACCTCTGACCCTATTAACCTGTAGCCATATGGAGAAGAGTCCATGAAACCAGTTTACTGTCGTCTGGGACTCTGCAGGAAGCTGTCTCAAAATAACCCTGATGATGTTGTCCAGGTTATTTTTCCACATGGGTTTGGAGATGTCCAAATTATATCAAGCGCTTCTGGGTTACAAACTGTGAGCATGGGGTCTGATAGACATGGGTGTTGACCTGATAAGATACTATCGAGTTAAAATGAGGGACCCTGCAATTTTGAAGCTTGAGCCGAACTAGAAACCCTTAGTGGCTTTCTGGCAGATCCTTTCAAAAGGCTTGAAAGACATTGAGGAGTTGAGGAGCAGAGCTCCATGTCTTTCAAGGCAGTCTTAAGGACATCAAACAGGGTAAGATAACCCCTTATCTTTATTTAAATGTCTGTTTCTTAAATTCTGAGTTCTTATATCTTTCTTATATGATTGGAATGCTTTTATTTAACCTTAGATTTCAGCCATTTATGTAATTGGCAATGTCCTTTTAATAAAAAAGTTAGAAAAAAATTTGCATCACAAAGGTGCCACTTCACTTTCAGAGGATACAGAACAGCTCCTCCACTTTTCAGCCACTGCACACCCCCCGAAAAAAAAAGAAAAAAAATATGGTAACAAATGGTAACTGCAAAAAATTTATAAATAGATAAACCCGAGGAAACATGCAACTTCCAACTCTGCAAGTGAGCCTATGCTCTATTTTTAGAGGGAAAATACCTTTCCAAATTAAGTTGGGTAACAAAATGAATGTTTCTATATTTTCTGACCTTACCAAAGGCCAAGCCATTCATATTTGTGTCAGAAAGAGTGTCCGCAGCCAGGAAGCTGCTTATTAAAACTGCCCTGTAAATCTAACATGGACAAGTCCTGGCCTTATTACATCGTGGTTTTAATAAAGCTGTCAATTCTTCAGATTAAACCAGTGACCCCTTTTATGAAAGGCTTTTTAATGCTCTCCTGGGACCAGTTGGCTTTATAAAGCAGGCGCCAAATCATCACACTTAATCAAACACCTATAGCCTTCCCCTTGATTGTGAATTTCTGATGTTTATAAACACAATATATCATTCAAGCCTGTTCGACTGCACAAGACATTAGTGCAAAGAGAATGACATTTGTCAGCAAGAAAGCATCTCTCGCCTTTGATTTGGTTTCTCTAATAAATTACAACAAACTTCTATTACACATTTTAAAACAGCAGATACCATGTGACGTACAGTTAATTATAGAAATGCAAAATATTCAACAATAAACAATATTGAAAACAAAACTATACACAAAGATAAAAGCCAAGATAAAACCAAAAGGTACAATAAACAGTAGTGTAAAAAGAGCAGCCTACACAGGTGGAGGTGTGGTAAAGACCCGAGAGTGGTTGGGAGGCCCTCCCATAACGTTGAAGCTGAAAGTCTTGTTAAAGCCTTGGTCCGACTTTCGAGCTAAAAGTTCTGACATATGAGGTAAAATGCCATGAAGGGCGATTGTGCAGTAATTAGCAATGATGGCCCTGTGTGGAGTAGCAAACTATCCAGGATGTACCCCGCTTCTCACCCAATCTCAGCTAGGATTAGCTCTATCCCCAACGCAACCCTGAAAAGATCAGTGGTATAGATAGGGGATGGATGGCTTGATGCCATGAAAAGCTTTGATGTGATCAAGAGAATCTTCAACCGAGCTCTGAAGTGTTTAGGAAGACAACCTAATGGGGCCAGAATGGAGGCAGTGTGCTCTCTCCCTTAAGTGTTTGTCAACAGCAAGGGGGCTGCATTTGGAAAAAAACTTCTCCCAGATTGCTTAGACAGGAAAATGGTGTAATCCAGGTAAGAAGAGATAAAGGCATGGATCATGTCCTATATGTTTTGAGGCAATGCTGAACACATTTTGGCAAAATTGAAAACAAAAGGCAGACAACACAGCGGTGAGATTTCAAGCAGATTGTTGGATGTTCCCAGCGATATATTTAAGGTGTGGACAAATGTTCTCTGAAACTTGGTCTTGGCCACTGCCCAAGCTGTCTGGTCCAGGCTCCGCTGTCCATGCCCCCACATGGACTACTTCCTTGAGTGTGGAAGTGAGAGAGCATGACCCAGGAGCTTGTCCAGGACACGTAAGGAATCGCAGCTCAGTCAGTGTGTGGCTGTTTTGAAGAAAGTGATGTTCAGGACTTTTGAATCCCAAACATGTGGCACTTTAAATCTAGGGCTTGTCCCATTTTGTATTTATTTTCAAGGTTCTGAGTCATGCTTCATTAGCAGCAATCATGAAAAATAGTTTGTCTGAGAGAAATCCAGCACCATTCAGCCTGATTGCAAATCACATCCAGCACTCCAAAACCAGAGGCACTACTGCAGTCTATTTTTATTTCAGAGTTAAGACAACAAGCTGAGTTCAAGGAGGCCTGCACACTGCAAGTCAGTCACACATGCACCACACGCAGTACATGGAAGCCACACATTTTTTTTATTAATGGCAAAATACATGTTTACCAAAGCCAAACTCAGGGAACAAGATTCATGGTTTGACAAGGCTGCTGCTGATCTACTCTATGGGACATATGATGCTCTGAATTTATCACATTTATCTGATGGTGACAGCGCAGGGCTTTGTACTACAACTAGAGTGCTTGTAGTGTGTCCTGATAGCTGCTGAATAATCCGCACTGATATGAGTTTGTGGGATAATGTTTAAACTACTGGTAAACTGTGACATGTTTGAAATGTATCACGTCCAACCCAGGGAACCGTGGAGTTTTTTTTGTGAGTGTTGATTTGCGGGTTTACGGTTGTTTCAAAATACTTCATTGTTTTGAAGGGTTGGCCACTTGAAAGCTGTGAAAACAAGCTCTAAAGACCATGAGACCTATTCCCGCCTTCTAAGATGATATCGTGTTTGCAAATTTTTGCATATATTACACATCGCACATACAGAGCAACATTAGCATTTAATGGAGAGAGGCTAATAGCCACTTGATGATTCATCAGCACTTTTCAGACTTGGTATTAACATCGGTCCCTGTGATCCGATCCCAAGTGGACAGCTCTAAGAGTGTCAGGTCACACCCGGCATTGGGCTGCGTGACCTGTGTGATGAGAACTCATTTCCCCCCCTATACGCCGATAAACCTGCATATCATTTCTGTTTGAAAGGAACAAATTATGTTGTTATTCACGTGTTGTATGCAGACTCTGATAGGTGGTGCGCCGTCAATCTGACATAAAAATGATTAAACTAATTCAATTTTGCAATAGTTAATAGAAAATAAAATCAATGTATGGCCATCAAAGTTGATGTTGTGATGGTGACCCCAAATAAGTCAATATATGGAAAACTGGTCCAATATTCACTCATCCTTTTCGGCCTCCTTCGATTCCTGAGTGGAATATCTGGCTTTGTTGAAGGTTTTTCCAATGCAAACATGCTCCTGAATCTGAAAATAAGACTGGTGAAAGTGCAGAGTGAATAAAACTCTACATTTTAAAGAAGTAATGCGCTGATACACTTCAAACCTCCATAGAGCTACACAGTTGGCGGATCTGTCACGTTGTCACTTCGAGTGGCACCTTTTACATTACACACTCATTTTATGTATATTTATATAAAATGTCTTTGTTTCCTTCTCCATTAAATAAAAAATAGAGTGAATCAGATATCTACCTACTCTAAGTGTCATATATATCTTTTTTTGTAATAATTTAAAAGCATTTCTAATTGCTACAGGAAAAAACAGCAGCTCAAGACTGGGATCAGTGAAAGAATTCCACAGTTACTAAGTTACACACGCACGCACAACAACTGGTGAATAACAAACCTTTCACAGAAATGAGGAAACAGTGGGAGCAGGCTGATAATAGTAGGGGCATCACTGTTTTTCAATTCGCATAAGAAGATAATTCTGTTGCATTAAAATAAAAAAATTGAAATATATATATATATATTTAAGACAATAACAATAATAATGATACTGTTTAAATATAATATTTTATACAAACCCCTCAGTCCACAATTTGACTATTGACATTCCCAGAGTACACACAGAGAACATCTTCCATTCACAAACTCTTTATGAAAAGCTGAAACATGATGCTGTGCTATAGAGCTCATGGGAACACCTCCACATTTTAACAAAGATTTAACAAGTGCTGGTTTTTCAGCATTTGACAACTACAGCTTTGCATGCGTCTTTGACATAGCCTCCCTGTCAAAACCCCCGTGGGAGCTGGAGCTGTTAATACAGTCATAAAATGGCCCTGTGCTCTAAAATACATGACATTTTGGAAGACATGGACTAATTGGTAGATGAAAAATGATCCCTGTCTGTGGTTGGGAAACTAATCTGGCTTTATTAATCGTGTGATTAATGAGACCAACACTATCAGGAAAAAGAAAAGGAGATGCTTCAGACTTTGCTCTTGTGCTCAGTCAATTAGGAACTAAACTGCGCTTGATTTATCTCCAGACACAGCAAAGGAAGAAATTAGCTGGCCTTGTCTTTTGTAAAGAAGAAAATGTGTCACAACAAAAATCTAGCTGTCATAATCATAAAAAGACACAGCCAGTCAGTTCTTATGTGGTAGGACTGAGGGGTGTTATAACACATCACACAATAACATCACAATAGAGTTACAACTTCCAAAGAGTGGACACAAAACAACAGTGTCTGTATCAATCACTCATCAGTTCTGGATCACTCCTCACTTTCTGCATTACAAAGTCAAAGTGTTCATAACTGGATGGCTTTAAGTACATGCGTCGATGCAGCCAAGGACACATGAAGTATGCACTGTAATCCAGCTGTGTGTAATGGACCGCTGCATAATCGACTGTGGTTGATTACACATCACAATGGACTGAAAGGCTATCTATCCAGCTCGCTAAACACAGCAGCACAAGTGCTGTTGCTCCCAGCAACGTCTTCCAGCTCTGCAAATGGGAGACAGTTCATCGCTTATCTGGGAGTGTGGTTGGTAAAAGTCCCACACTACCTCCTGTCAAAGCTGAGCTGGCCCCTGTAAAAACAACAGAGTCCTATAAACACTCGCCCACGTCAAATCTAACTGGATTGGTTTTGTCCTTTAATATCAAGGTCACTCTTTCCCAAAGATGCTGACGAAGATAAGACCCATTAGGCTTGAGAGTCGGGACTATGACCTACTGCTCTATCAACACAGCTCTGGGTCGGAGGTCAAATTCAACACAGTTGTTGGGCCAATTATCAGAGTGGTAGGTGTATTAGCATGAGTGACACATGAGAGCAGGTATAATGTTAAATGTACAGAGAAATGAATCTGAAGTAAAATAAGAAATGAGAACAACAAAAACAGGTTCTTTGGAAAAAAAAGGGTATATGAACAGAAAATTAAGTTATGTTATAAAAGCATTGACTTATTTAATATTACATTTAATATTTAATTGAACCAAAAATTGAAACTGATAATTTCCATTAACTTGATATTGAATAAAATCCTCATTTTTGTTGTTGGTACATAAACCTTTTATATGTGGTATAAGTGAACTTCCATTGGAATCAATTACTAACTATTTATTTAATGGTCCATTACTAAAAATGGAAAAGGAATATCCAACATCATCTTTACGTTTCGTCAGTTCATGATATATTTGAGCTGAGCATTTGCACTCGACTCCAGCTCTGAGGTGTGAAACTATTACAATTGTTAAGAGCTGTATATTTTCCTACTTCTTTTGTTTGAATAAATTGGAACCTGGTTGGTTGGGGAGAATACTGGAAGAATACTGCTCTGGCCTATTTATAAATGATTCAATAATATTATTAAAACCCAATGCAGAGCATCTTAGTGATACTTGGAGGTGTACTTCAAAAACATAACTACTGGCAAGTGTATTTTTAAAGACCATTTATTAGCCCTTGGTGTAAGAAGCTTCTGACCATGGGTCTCATTGGCTCTTGGCTCGTTGTCTCTAAATAAACAGTTTGGTCAGTTCAGTTAACCTGTTCTGTCCTTATTGCCCCCTTAGATGCTTTTTGAGTTATCAAAAAGACGGACAAATTATGAGCTTTATGTGAATTAAGAGCACCTCTATGGCATAAGTATAGTTTTTTCAATTCAAAAGTTGGATGCGATAGTGAAGAAAATGTTTTGTTTACCTGGGAAATGTCAGCTTGTTAAAAATGACTTTAGATAAATATGTGCAATACAGAAGTTGTTTATGAATAAATAAATATATATATATTATTTAAGCTTGATAGGTGTGTAGCTGCAATATTTTTTAGCTAGAATATAAAACCAATTAATTGTAATGCCTCATCATTATGCTTGCACAACCCATAAGCAATGTATTTTATTGGTATTCATAAAAATGATCATATACAATAATTGTTTATTGTTTTACTGCCCTGCATTACAATCCCCATTTAGGATTAGGAGCAACACTACATGTAGTACATACTGTAAATAAAAACTTGCTAAATAATTTATGACACCCTGTTACATTTATCTTCAGTAAATGTCACAGACATATGCTTTTTATTGAAAGTCATCATGATCATCTCATTGAGTCTAAAAAACTATGTTCTATTTACAGTCATGTCATGTCTCACTGCAGAGAAATAACAGTGCAAAGCAGGCTACACTGAACTAATGACAGCACACTTATTTAAAAGAAGTTCAGCGCAAATATACAGGGAACAATGCATTTCTACTTGTTTGTGAAAAGGCCATGTCTGTGTAAATGCCATACTTTAGTCCATGTTGAGGATATTTGCAATGATTATTCATCTTTTTCCAGCCATTTGATTTTAAATCAATTTTTCTCGTTGACTGCCACATGCTCTAATTGCTTTTGAATGCTACAGGGTCTTTCTGATTGAAAGTAGTGAGCTCACTGAGTATGCGACCACATGTCAGTATGACATGATCTATATTAGAGGGAAGAAAAGAGTAGCAAAGAGGAAGAATTTATTCAACTATGTCACATGACAGTTTTGGATTGCTGGGAGAACAACAATGGAGAGTGTGACATTTTCAACTAACTTAAATTAATTGAAAGGCTTAACTTTCTAGGCTAATCAAGGCTCAGTACCAACAGTCAATCATATACAAGTCTACTTTAATAATATATTGTTTTTGTGCATTTTTATGTCAAACATATTTAAAGAGTTGTGCTTTAAAAAACCTAGGTCATCATTAATTTAATTGCTCTCTTTTTGCATTTTATTGTCTAATTCTTACAATTGATTGTCTCCAGAGCAAGACAGGAATATAATGTGAAATAAAAAGATCATGATCAAACATGGATGTTGTTTTATATGATTTTTTTTTAAATGGCAGCATCATTGTGATCCAGTAATACTTATACCACCTCCAACCCCCAAAATGATTACCTCTGTCAAGGAGGTTATGTTTTCATCCCTGTCTGTTTGGTTGTTGGTTTGTTTGTATGTTTGTTTTTTTAAAAGCAAGATTCTACAAAATTAAATTGGTTTCTACGAAACTTGGATGTGTTATTGGTCAGGAAAGAATCCATTAAATGTGGTTGGGGAGAGGGATAAGGGGTCACATTCATGCATTTACTTTCTCTTTCTCTAACCTTGCGGAATAAGGCATATTTTCACATTTTCAGTTTTCCCTTGGAATAATTCATGGGTCTGGATAAAAACAAAGAAAAGATCCGGCACAGTCAGGGAACTGCGATCTATGAGTGTGTGACATTTGGTGCAGCTGGATTGCGTTTAAGGGGCCTGTTGGGCCTTGGCAGAGGTATGCGCTCCACTGAGTGACATTCTAGTTTAATCTGTAAATTGAATAAATTGTTGAATAACAAACAGTTATTAAAGTCCGTTTTCATAGAGCTGTGATTTAGCTGGTATCAAAACAATTTAAGTTGACATAGCTATTATATAAGTTTATGCAGTAAATTGAACAACAGCTCAACAACTGACAAAGACCACAGAGACAAGCCTGCATGTCAAAGAGAGGTTTTGCTCAAGTAGCATTAAAAACCCTCCTCTGTGTCCCTGTTGTAGACATCATTCTCCTCATTGTGGTTTCGCCATACCGCTGTCATTCAACTTTTCTTTCCTGAACACACAGCAAGTATTTCCGAGGTCCAGTCATTTGTTTTGTTTAGGTGTCCGTGCTGAAGTGGCTAAAGGTTATACTCCCGCTCCGCCTCCTCTTTTTCTCCAAGAGTGTCAAGACTGATGACTCAGCGCTGAGTTAGAGTCAAAATGATCGGCCGGGTGCTTTGTCAAATAATCCCTGTAATCCATCGCAGCTCTTTTCAGGGGGTTAAAACACCAATTTATGTGTCTAGGGTCACCACTATCACAGAATATCAGGTCTTAGTCCCCCCATATGGCAAATCAGCTAAAGATGCTCGAGATAGAAGGGTCTGTGGCAGGGGAGGATTTAGATCCCTGCTGTTTGCATCGGTGGCAGAGAGCAACTCACAGTCTGACAAATATATAACACACACGTAAAAAAAAAAATCAAACAAATCCCAAGGTCATATCAACAACTGTGTTTGTCAATCTCAAGGCTCAATCCTTTGTAACTTTCCTTCCTTGACTGTGGAACCCAATCCGAACATTACTTTGTGTCTGAATATTTCTAATATGTCAATGCTGCCAAAAAGAAGGGTTATGTTTTTAAAAGCTTTTGTCTGTTTATACAAAAACTGAAATACTTTTTTTTAGACTTGGTGGACCAAGGAGACAGCCATGAAATGTTGGTGTAAATCTGGACAAAGAAGTGGATCAAGGATATTTTTTAGCATATGTTTTACAATTGATTTCCATCTAATTTTGGACAGTTCTTGATGTACAGGCATATTTAGAGGAATTATATCTACGAGTGTGGGCAATTTGGTGCAGCTTGATTTAAATGAAGGGAATTGTTGGGCCTTGGTGGAGGAATGTGAACTACTGAGTACTTTATACCACTGTGACCACTGAAATCTAATCACTACAACTTTGAGTCCAACTGACAACTCATCAAATGTTGATGAAATTGTCTCCAGGCGATCTAGAGATATGACATTCAAGAGGCAAAAACATGTTTTGAAGGCCACTGTGACCTTAACCTGCAACCACTGAAATCTAATCAGTTAATCACTGGGTCCAAGAGAACATGTGTGCCAAATTTGAAAGATTTCCTGTGTTCCTGAGTTATTACATTCACAAGGCAAAACATGTTGTTTGAGAGGTCACAGGGACCTTTGACGACCAAATTCTAATCAGATCATCCAGGAATCCAGTGAATTTAGCAAGATATAATGAAATTCCCTGCAGGCAGTCCTGATATATCACATTCACAGGAATGTGAGGTCACTGTGACCTTGACCTTTGACCACAAGCCACCAAATCTAATCAGTTCCTCTCTGAGTCTAAGTGAATGTTTGTACCAAACTAAAATGCATTCCCTCAAACTGATCTTAAGATATCATAGTATATCACTTTAGCTTTGACCTTAGGCTACCAAAATAAAGTCAGCCAATCTCTCAGTCCCTGTCAATATTTGTGCCAAATGTGAGAGGATCATTTAGGGTGTTCGGGAGGTATTGCATCCATCCAAGTGAATATTTGTACCAAAGTTGAAGAAAATCACTCAAGGTTTTCTTGATATATCGCGTTCAACCTACCACCAACAGCTCAGCACTTTGACAAACTGACATCAGGAAGAAAAGTGTCTCAAAAACGTTCAAACAGGTGTTAAACTATAACAAGTGAGAGGTATAATCCCTGAAATATGATACTCTACGAACTATTATCATTACAATGATTATTCTGTACATTTGGGCTTTAATGGCATTTGTGATCCAATGAGATGTAAAACACCAAACCACAGATTTTTCAGATTTTTCTTTGTATCAATCACCACATGCTCATTTGTGTGCTTGAAAACTGCAGCAGATAGCTTGAGTCATTTCATAATTTATTTTTCCCTCTTTGAAATTTACTTTGGGCGTATCTTCTGGGATTCTAAAGCTCACAACACAATTTTTCACGATGAAAAAGGTTCATTAGACAATTAGGATGTTTCAGGGGCATTAATCTGCATCACTCTCAGTAAGCAAATGGTCTCCCTCTGTGGGGGTGTATCGGTGCCTGGAAACTTGGAAAGATGATTTAATATTTCCATTTGACTGCCAGCCTGCAACAATGTCACTTTAATTGATTGAATCTATTCTGAACTGCTAACTCGATTGAAAACAATGTGTGCAGTGCAGCTGAACAGATCCTGAAACCAGATAGAAGGCTTGTGGCGTCCCCTTGGCTCCTGTGGGAGCGCTTTCTGTCACAGTATTTAGTCTTTCAAATGGGCGTTTGTCGATGATGCCCCTCTCCCTCGTCTGCCTCACACAAGCTAAAAGGCTGAGATAACCTTTTGCGGGTGTTGTCAGTCAGGCCCTTACGGCTCACACTAATTTCTACATGAAAGGGTCAGGGAGAAAAAAAACCTTTGGGTATTTTTCTCCAGTTATAAAATATGTAAATGCCAATGAAGTGTCATATCAGCTAACAGTTTTTCTACTCAAACGGCAATTTACTGTGACATTAATGTTCTTATATCTTGAGTATGTCTCAAGTTAATGAGTTATCTATTACTATGATTAAATATTAGCAACACAGATAATTCTTTAAGTTCAAAGTCATGCATGTGCATTGGCTAAATAAGAACAGAAGAAAATAGACGTTTCTTGAATAACCTACTGGAATTTTTTTTTTCTTTTGTTAAGAAAAGGGCTTCTTGCTCATCAAAAAATGACTTCAACAAACTTCAGAAAGACGCCATAAGTTTCCCCAGGGCTACAGTGATGAATATGTGTACACTATAGGCTATACTTAACAAATCCCTTCTGGGAATCCTGTTAAAAAACATCATGCAAAATGTATGTAACGAGGAATTGTATTCATAATTGATAACTTAGCAAACTTTACAACTTTTGAAACATGTCTTGTTTTTAAAGCTTAAGGAGATGAGTTGCAGTATCATCTTTTAGCAATGCATGTTTAGATTTTCCTTTTACCAACCTGTTGTTTTAGAGGCTATGTTAAGATTAAGAATTAAATGCAACACATTATGCCGCATTTAAACAAACCTCACAAAGAACCTTTTTTGTCAAGTTGGCCGCACAATCATTTTTTGTTTACTCGTGGTACTTACACAAGCAATGCAAGTTAACTCAACCCACCCGTTCTCCTTGGGACAAGGAGAGCGGACTACGACTGCTGCATTCTACTTGTTGGGGAAACACGGAAGCAGCCAGCTCCATCATTGGGTCCATAAGCCCATCTGGAGGTGCACATCGCTCAGATAAATTCCCTATCTTCTGTCAGGGCTGTATCTGGATGATTTCCTTTGTCTGATTGTTTACTGAAAACTGTGCTGATAATCAAATTAAGGAGACATTTTAATATTTTGGGGAGCGTAATCAGACTGATTTTTATGAATTATTTTACTACATTAGTAGTTATCTTTGTGTCAAAATCTTTTGCTCCATATCAAATCTATATGTGTTCTTCTAACAGTGATATTTGATGAGACGGATGACACTTCAGTATTTTGTTCTAAATCGGAACTGTTTTCCTGATCTGAATTTTGATGTACGATAACTTTATAAATATGCATGACATACAAAACTTCCTTCAAGCCTGAGACACGACTTGATTCTGATTTTATGTATGAACAGTCTGAGACACAGAATGAGAGATTGCTCTTCTTGATAAAAGTCACTCAGTGGAGTCTTAACCCTTTGTTTAATTTGGTTTTGTTTGGAAAAGAGGTTTCACATATTCACTTGAATTATCCCCCAACTCAAAGGCCAGAGCGAGCTGATAAACCTGCTGGGACCTCCTCAGTGTGTTTACATCACGGGACAGAGAGAATCAAAGATAAATATTTGACTGCCTTCGGGCTGCAGTGTGCCCCATGCATCCCAATTAAGAGCAGCGTTAGAAGAGGTGAGAACGCTCTGCTTGTCATATCACTGGAAGGGGGGTGGATTAAAGCAATAAGAGGCCATAATTCTAAGCATTGTACTTTTGTATTCCAAAAGCTCAGACACAGAGCTCCAGGCATTGATTCATCCAGGATCAGCCTGAAATCAACACTCTGATGACAGCAGTGCATTCATTACGCTAGATTATATCAGGCAGGTGGCCAAGGTCTATTTTTTGGACCCTACCTTTGCTCGGCAGATGTATTGTTAGTACACAGAGCATACGATATTGGCCTGTGGACCTGTACACCCTGCAAACACCAGGGACCGGGATATTTCCACACATATTTCCACCCATGAGCCTCCTGTGACGGTCGGATCAGGCTAGGTGGATGTGGTTTGTGTTGGCAGGAGTAACGGTGTTGAATGCTAATTGTTTTGAAGGGCACAGGATTCGTGGGTTGTTATGGTAACAAGAAAACGTGCACAGTAGTACAGAAGAGATGTGGATGAAAGAAAAATGAATTTAAGGATGGCTGGGTAGATAGATAGATGGATAGCAAAAAGACACGGATAGGGATAGATAAGAGAAAGACAGACAAGGAGAGAGCTGCTTGTAAAACTCCCCCTCATGTTAGCTCAGGTTAATTCTCTTTCTACCCAAGGTAGACTACCCATGTGTCTGAAGTGGTAGTGAGAGGGCCGTGTTTGGTTTGTAATACATGAAGAAGATTGAAAAATAGATCAAAAAGTTATTGAACCTGGAAGAGTTTGGGTGGAAAAAATGTACAAAACTGGGGCTTTGATTGTATTACTTCTGCAACAAGAGCTCGGACAAAACATTGACAGCTCCTGTGGCTTTGGAGAGGAGTCAGCAGCCTCAACGTCTGAAAAGATTGTCCGCACTTACAAAGGTGAATACAAATCTATGGAGCGTCATAATAATAAATCAATAGTCAAGCCAGTTTTAATAATACTGTAACATACTGCATACTGTTGCTCCAATGGGCTGATTGTGTTGTGGTCAAGGTGAGCGGCCCAACAGATGGCAACAGCGGCTTTGGAATGAGGATGCATTTCTTTACCATGTCTTCGGTGATAATGGATTCCTCAAGATTAAATCTGTGAGACAACTGCTGTGATTTATAAAGACAGAATCTGAGGGGGTAATTCATTGTTGAATTATTGGTTGAGTTTAACCAGAAACTTTATCATACATATCTATCGATTAAAAAAAATAAAAAACCAACCAAAGATATAGAACTTGATTAAATTAAATAAAACTCTTCATGAAACAATATAAAAATCCACGTTTTTTTCAATATATAAAAAAGCTTTTATATTGGCACATATTAGCAAACATGACTGAGATGAGTCAATGGAAGGCTTATCAGCCAAACAATAAATTGGTCGGGCTCTATTATACTCAAGACTAAAACAAAATAAAGAGCTCAGCAGGACCCAGTGGGGAGTCATCTTAAACTGTAGAAGATTAAGCAATGAAATAAAAACCCCAAATATTAACAAGAGATCAAATATATCATGTGGGAAATAATATATACTTGAGGATCCAGTACATGTTGCTGCAGGAAGTCCCATGACATAACATGTTTTAATATAAAAAGGTGTCTTTCCCTGACATTAATTTCTCAGTGGTAAAATAAAGAAAGTAATGAAGGCAATTTAACAGTGTTGAATTACACTGTGATACTCTGGCATAGTTTATAATTTCCTCACATGCATGACAAAGGCCTGTAATGTTGACAGCATTGCCTGTTATTACGTGGCTGTTTGTAATGTGTCTTGGAAATCGCTCTGCTGTAAAAAGTGCAATGTAAATAAAGATAATTCATTCACTCACTCATTAAGCCCATAAACATCTGTGCGCAGTATCTGGGGAATTCAGTGCCTCCATTGGACTTTTTAATGCTCACTGTGTTTTCTGAAGTGGCACGTCTAATGAGGCTGTTCCCTGTCTGTGCAATCAATGCGAATACCAATGTGTTTTAGCATCAAACATTTGGCCAATATTTGTCAAACCCTTCTTTTAACATGACCTACCCACAGTTTCTGTATCAACACACAGAGCCAAGTGGTGGTAAAATGTTCACACATGGCAAACTTGAACTTGTTGATCAAAGCTATTTTATTAGAATACAAAATTTATAAAATAAGTTACCAACTGGTCTTAAATGAGGAGTTGGCTGATTGGACGACAAACTTATGGAAAAGTGGCTCCATAAAGTCAGGCGTTAATGGTCTCTACAGATGAAAAGGTCAAAGCCAAAGGATTGTGCACTGAGGGAATACGTTAACAGAGATACATATTTAGGATTCAGAATTGTATTTTGTTACAATTGGCATGTTAATAGGTACTTATCATTTTAAATGAATGATCACAATGCTTATAGATAGAATTATAGGTCGCTGTGTGGTTAAAGGGCATCAGCGTTTCTCCCTCCACTGTTCATTCTGCTAACAGGCTATTTATGTCACAAAGGAAACAACTTAGTTGCGTTTGATGGTAAAGTCGGAAAATATACACCCACTATCTTCTATTTGTAGCTCACAGGTTATGAAAGTGTGTGTGTTGGTGTGAATGTTCTCCACCGGTACTTTGAGCGTGCACCAACCCTATTATAACAACTCCTCCGACAACAAGGCATACGGCTATACGTGCTTTCACAATTAAACAGCTGTTAGTGGGCTAAGTGTTAAAGGTAATGAAGTGCACATGAGCCATTTGGACTGAAGCAATAATTACAAAACTCTTGGATAATGCTGCACAAGCTGTTCAGAGACTTTAAAGTTCACCAGCTCTGTCTTTGTTAAATACACATGGGGTCTTTACTTGTTCATAGAGAATCAGGCTGACGGGGAAACAGTCGCAAGGTATGAGAGACCAGGAGCGTGATTCCCTTGGGACCATGGAAGGTCATGAGGCATCCATCTCTTTTACATTTTCTACTTTATTGAAGCAGAATTCAAAAGGTGTATTACAATGACACTAACTGACAAGTTCCACAGGAAGAAAATGTGTCCCATGCAGCATTTATTTTGTCAACACACTATAATAATAATAAAAATATGTTATATTTATAGACGGCTTTCAGAGCACTCAAGGTCACCTTACATGGCACCAATAAAAACAAAACAGCAACAAACAATGCATCGAAAATATCAATAAATAAATTTAACAAATTTTAGTGAATTAAACATGTAGCTTTGTAAAACATTTACTTCTAAAGCATATCCAGGTGTTTTTTGTCGTCACCAATGTTGATAAACTAAACCAGACTTTGTTTTCACAATATTAAAAGAATAACAAATACATTGCATATGTTTGATTACTATTTATTTAGAGAATCACATACGGTTCATATTTTGGTGCTGGTCACTGATAAAATGGCCTACAAGTGACAAAGTCAGCACGGGCCTTAAATTATTCAGCATCTCAGCGAAATAAAAATGCATCAGCACAATTGCGCTCTAAATTCATCTCCTTGATTCTTTAGTTCCCCCCCATTAAGTTGAACCAGACCTAACTCGGAATGGGTTAAATTATTTAGACAAGCCCAAATTAGCATATTGCAAGTGGTGTGGTGAAGCTAAATCGCTTAGAGACATTACCTATGAAACAAAGAGTTTTTTTAAACATTTGCGTGAGTACTTTGTGTAGTACTATTTGAAATGTTTTCATCTTCTACAAAGTGAAAAAAGGAGCTCAAGTTTCTCCTTATTTACCGATCACTATCCATAACTTGTGTTCTGTATAATAATTACCAACTCATGTCTTTTCTTTATTCAGAATACAATAGTTGCAATAGAATAATAATACGTACAATTTTCTACAAATGCCCTTGCACCTGGTCTGAACATTTTACATATGAGACACTGTTTTAATTGACTAAATGAAGAGCTCACTGAACAGTGCAAAATAATTTATGTCATGAAACACGGTTTGAATGCCTGGCCAGGTCTATTGGTCCAACAATATTAGTTTAATGGAAGTCAACAGCAGTGAAATCAACCTGGGTATATGTAATCATGATGCAAAAATAACCATAGGGCTTTGTTCATTCTATTCCAGCTTGAAGGTACCTTACCAACGTCAGGTCTGTGTTTTGATATATTAAAAACATACAAAATTCAGAGAATTGTGGATTAATAATGTTTTTAATCTTTCAAATACATCAACACAAAGAGGAAATAAATATGCTGAGGCAGTGATTCCTAGTGCCAAGAAGAGACCACTTTATCAAAGCAGAGAACATGCTGATTCTCACGGTACAACTGGCTAATCACTGATCAAATTACTTATTCAAAGTCTTGCATTTTACACTTTGTCCTTATGATGAAATTTCTTGTAAAAATGCACAGCAAGCACGAAAACTTAAATCGCTATAGACCAGTGTGTGAACCAGGAAGGTCTGTACGCCCTAATATGGCAAATAGGCTTTAATGAGCACTGCTTAACTGGTTTCCAATCCATTGCAGCCCTAACAACCTAGTGCATGGCTGCGATACATACATCTCAACCTAAATGACAGATTGCATGCCGAGTGAGGTTGGAAAAAATATATATATATATAAATGCCACCACTTATTTTTA